>NC_048439.1:12095824-12382759 GCF_004353265.1 Vitis riparia
TGATGGCGCAACCAACCATTCTAGATACGAGCTAAGTGTTTTGTTGATATCCCCTCATGGCAACCATATTCCTAAATCTGTTCATTTAGCATTCTCTTATCGACTCCCTACCACAAAACAATCATTGAGTATGAGGCTTGTATCTTAGCATTAGAGACAACCCTTGAGCTTAGGATTAAACAGATGGAGGTGTTTGGTGACTCCAATTTGGTATTTAGACAAATTCAGGGCGAGTGGAAGACTAAAGGTATGAAGCTTAGGCCTTACCATGCATACTTGGAGCTACTGTTTAGGAAATTTGATGATTTGAGATATATACATCTACCTAGATCGTAGAACCAATTTGTTGATGCCTTACCTGCTCAAGCTTCCATGATTGATATTCCTATTGATGCCATTGTTCTTGCTTTACTGATTGAGTCGAGATCTATTCCTGTCTACTATTGCTTGATTGATAAGGCAAAGTTAGATGATGGCTTGCCTTGGTATCATGACATATACCAGTTTCTGATATTTGACACATATCTTGAGGTTACCACAACTAAAGATAAGAGAGCATCGAGAAAGCTAACCACCCAGTTTGTGATTAGTGGGAAGACATTGTATAAACGATCAGCTAATGGGATGTTACCATTGTGCTTGGATTGCACCTCTACCGATCGAGTGTTGAGAAAGGCTCATGCAGGAGTCTGTGGACCACATATGGAAAGGCATATGTTAGCTCGTAAGATCATGAGGAGTTGCTATTTTTGGTTGACCATGGACACAAACTATTTCCAGTTTGTTTAGAGATGTCTAGAGTGCCAAATGCATGGGGACCTCGTTCATGTGCCACATTTAGAGTTACATGCACTAACTTCACCATGACCATTCTCAGTATAAGGTATAGACATCATTGGGAAGATTTCGCCAAAGTCTTTTAGTAGTCATGAGTTCATCTTGGCTGTGATTGATTACTTCACCAAGTGGGTGGAGGCTGCCTCATATGTGAGATTGACATCATCTGGGATCACTAGTTTCATTAGATCACACGTTATCTGTCATTATAGAGTCCCTCATGAGATGATTTTGGATAAAGTAGTGCATTTCAAGGCAGATGTTGACACCTTATTATAAAGATATGGTATCCAACATCATAAGTCGTCCGCATATAGGTGATAGACTAATGGAGCAGTAGAGGCTACAAATAAGAATATTAAGAGAATCTTATGAAGTATGGTTGAGACTTCTCAGGATTGGTCAGAGAAGCTCCCTTTTGCATTATGGGCTTATCGGACTTCTTTTCGCACTTCTACAGGAGCCACACCTATTCCTTTGTGTATGGTATGGAAGCAGTGCTACTAGTTGAGATAGATATGGGTTCACTGAGGGTAGCATTGGAGCAGTAAATTTCAGAGGCAGATTGGGCTCATGCTCGATTAGATCAGCTCAATCTCTTAGATGAGAGGAGATTGAGGGTAGCAAACCATGTTCATGCCTATCAGAGGAAGATGGCTCAGGTTTTCAAGAAGAGGGTCAAGCCTAGACCATTACAAAGAGGAGACTTAGTCTTGAGGGTCATCAAAGGATTGATTAGAGATCCTAGAGGGAAGTTCAAACCTAGTTGGAGTGAACCTTATTTCATTAGGGAGTTGACCCTAGTGGTCATTGCATGGTTGATGGATCTAGATGGAAACCAATTCTCAGAGTCAACCAACGTAGATTATCTTAAGAAGTACTATGTTTGAGACTATGGTCGTAGAATGGGTAGCCATCATTTCTGTTAGCCACATACCTTATTATCCCCCTTTTGACATACAGACTATTGCTAGCCCATTGAGCCTCACATGTGCATCATAGCCTTTTTTTCTTATTTCCTTGCTTACACTTCTACACTAGGATAAGGGTCCTTTAGTGTATGCATGCTTTGTTTAGGAGTTTCATGAGTCTTGAGCCTATGGGTGCATTCTTCTCATTATTTTTCTATCATCGTGTTACCACATTTCATCATATATCATTGGTTGTGTTCTTCACCTCTTTTTTTTCTTTATTATATTTGCTACTTGTTCTGCTTCATCTTTTCTCCACCTTGAGTGGTGATCCTCTTTATTTCATTGCATGGAGGATAGTCACATCATTTCCATTATTTATCCCATGAGCCTTGTTTGAGAAGGTCATCTCATTAGAGAGAGTTTATAATACTTAGCGTTTAAAGAGCATGTCCATCCATTATTGATCTTATCTCTTTGGGGCTCATTTGTTTATGTACAGGGTATATGCATTTTTATATATGTAAATAAATAAATAAATAAAATAAGCACATGTGTGTATGTGCATAGTATTTTCCATCATTGAGCATGTATATTGATATTCGAGGGTCACTTTATTGAGTATGTTTGTTTGTGAGAGTTTGTATGTGAGCTTTCCAATACCCTCCATTCATTATATTCACTTTATTTGTTTTTAAAATGAGAGACGGACAATCTTCTCCTAGGTCATTGTCTCTTCAATCATTACATTCATTGATGATGTGACTTCACTCCATATTTTGATTTGAGTTGATTATCATTCTTCTTTATATGTTCATTGTTTCGCCATCATACTCACTATTGCTTTCAATTCATTCCCTTCATTCACCCCTTGTTCTTTTCCTTACAGCAACCTATTCCTAGTTTGTTATTTTCTTTGCATCATTCTTACACATCTCATTATCAGTTTGATTTTCTTCATTGCCTCATTATTACTATTATATTCACATAGGGCACTCTTAGGTCAATGAATCACATGATTTTCTATACATGTTGCATTTTGTACATGAGAGCATGGGTTTTGATCATTGGGTATTTAGGCCTAGTTTCCTTTCATTTCTATTATCCTATCACCCTAGCCTACGTTTTGTCCCGTGTCTTAAGACAACCTTGAGGCCATGGGATCAAATGTCATCTTTGACAACCCTTACTCGAATAGGTATTTGAGATTTGGTTGATATTTAGATCTCCATACTAGGGCATATTCCGTTTTGGTTGAGATTTGTTGATCTCTATTAATTCGCATGATCATTCCCATTTATGAGATACATGTGGAGCTGATGATTTGTTTTTGTTTTATGATGATTCCCCAATGAAGCTTTTCTTGAGTCATTCGATCAGGTTCATAATTTATGATATTGTCGTGATTCTTTAATGAAGTTATCTTAGGCACATAGACTCCCATATCATCATTTTAGTGGAGTACATGTCAGATCTCCTATACATCCCCATTGAGGTATTTTGAGTCAAGGATAGACAGGCTCATGGTCACCATTTCTGGTGGGATATTTTTGAATTGATGACAGACTCACACACATTCATCACCCCTAGTGGAGTGTCTTTGAGTTGATGACAGACTCCTTATTTATTCAATAGTAGATCATTCTTGAGTTGATGACAGACTCACATACTTTCATCACTCCCAATGGAGCATTTGGGTTGTTGACAAATTCTCTCATTAGTTACCTTAGTGGATCATTGTTGAGTCACCAGGGCAAACCCATATGCCTATGCTTTCTGAGTTCTAGATAGTTTGACTTTTCAATACAGAGGTGATCGGCTTAAGCCATTTGGTTACCTGAATGGCTGAATGCATCAGTTACTATACTGGAACATATTCTCTTTTTTATTTTTTTATTTTTTTGTGTAGATGATTGATTTCTCACTTAGCTTTTACAATCTTCTTTATTTGATTGAGTGATATTTATTCGCATGGAGCACTTTTAAGCCAATGACAGATAGGCTCCCACATGTTGATCCTCAATGAGATAGTATAGTTTGATCATCTCAGTCATCATTGGGTTCCTCTTTCGTCACCAAGGCAAACTAGTATGTCTATGCTTTCTGAGTTGTTGATAGTTTGAATTTTCAATATAGAGGTGATCGACTTGAGCCATTTGGTTACTTGCATGGTGGGATGCATCAGTTGCTATACTGGGGCATATTCCCCATTTTCTATTGTCGAGCTGATTAATTTCTCACATAGCTTCTATGCCCTTCCTTGTAAATACTATAACAAGAATGATTACTTAAAAATGGCATATCAAAGTAAAACTTTTTATTAAACCTAATTTCTCAAAAGAATGATTGCGCCTTCATAAGGCATGATTTACCATTGATAATTGATGAATATTTATATACAAATAACATTAAGGGATGAACTTAAACTTTTACTCTAATTCAAACACCATCTCTAACTCTAATTCAAATTAATAATATATTTTACTTAAGCTAAACTAATAATGTAAATATTAATGTTTTAATAAAGACAAACATTAACTTTCACTACCATAGTCATCCTATCTCAGATTTTTCTTGGCCAAAATTGCTATGTATTTTAGGCTTTAGTAACATTATAATAGAGATTAACAATCAAGAAATAAGTGTTGTTGCTAAGGATCAACATTGTTTAGTTGTTTATAATCAAAATAATTAACTATTTGCTATAGGTTAATTTAGGTATAATTTTTAGATTTGGTTGCATTATTTTAATTTTTGTTGATATGTCATGAGTGATGATGAACCCTTATGCTAATCTTGTACCTTCATAATTCAATCAACATCAGTCAATTTTCTCAAAGAATTTAATAGAAAATATTTGTCAAAAATATTGTGACGATCTTGAACAATGTTGGTTAAGATATAAGGGATGGCTAGATGATAATCCACCACATAATATAGAACTTTGGGATATTTTGCATATTTTCATAAGGGTTGGGTTTAACTCCCTCAATCTCATCAATTTCTTTTGGTCAATTTCATGATAAAATACCAAAGGAGTGTTACAAGTTTTGAAAGCTTTTGCAGGAGGAAAGAATAACGCCTTCTTCGATTGTATGTCAATAACAATTCTTAATTGCGACAATGGGGGTATGCATGTAAATTCAGAAAACCATAGAAGGCCAGCCCACAGTCTATTAATAATAGTAATGGTAGAGCAAAGCCATGTAGAAACCCACTGGCAAGGGCAACGACTATTCCCAAATTCAAAATTTTGAATTAAAGAGAATTTTATTGTTTGGACAGAATCCAAAATCAACGGTTCTTTCTATAAGAGACTTTGTTTGCATTATCTTCGATAGCTTCTAGGCTTTAGATTTGTATAGTGATGGCTTTTTTGAGTAATAGGTTTTGTGACTATTTTCTGATTTAACATTTGTCCATTATGTCTTTCAGAAGGCTGAGTTTTATTTGTCAAAAGTGGAACAACAACCATGCATCTCAACAATGATGGCACTTTTACCTCTCATCAAAGCATTTGATCACAGATCAAATTTCAAAGCATGGAAATAAGGGTGTGAAAGTTTTAGTTGTTGCCTCGTTAAGTGAGATCGTAAGGATTATAGCACCAGATGCTCCTTACAATGACAATCAAATGAAGACACTTATTATTGAACTACTAAATATGCCAAATCAAACAATTTTCTTTTGTTTCCGATGTTAAAAGTTATTAATATATTTAGTTATTATATATTTATTTATTTAGTTACTATATTAAAAATATTTTCTTTCTTATTAGAAGTAAGGGTAAATTAGTTTTTATTTCCTTTTATTAGGTCGATTTCAATTCTAATGGTGTTTTACTCATTTTAAAGAGAATTTGTAATTAGAAAATCCTAAATTTTCTTTTCTTTTTTTTTTCTTTGAATATGTTTTTTGGATTTCAACATGGTATCAGAACAAAATTGAACTTTAATGAGACTTTTCATTTTTGATCTCATGAAGATAGTTTAATCTCATACAATACTTTCATGGATCTGTTTGATCGTGGAATTCTTTTTTGTCGTATTTGATCATAGGATATCGTAGTGGATGATCACATCATTCTTTCTTGTTTGATCTTGGTATTTGATTTTGTATTCGTTTTTTTTTTTTTTTTTGGTATATGTTTTCTTCTGTTTGGTGGTTATTTGTTATTTATTCATCATAGCTGGTGAATGAGATGATTCCCTTCAATCTATTAGTGTGAGATTAGATTTAAAAAAAATTATTGGTGTTGACATTATGTGATGAAATTTTTTTGAAAGGGTAAAACGATGTGGGTTTATATTATTGACACTCTATGCAAATCTATGAAGGATGAAAAATATGTAGAATAATTAGATGTTTAAGAAGTAAGTAATTTGAAAAATGTTACTTAGATCAACAACTCCATTGATAATTCAATAGGCATACAGTTGGAGAAGTATGAAGCTGCCATTGAGGATTTCTCTTTGGGAGGTTAGAAGACATACATGAAAAGGCTTTGAAGGGAGGATTGTTTAACATGAAGACATACAAGGAATTGTGAATTATGAGAAGAACACGCAATGAAATGGTCTTCCTATAATGCACCATTTTTTTTTTTTCTTTTTTCTCTTTTTTATGGGAAGAATATGGAGCACCACACATGGAAGATCAAGGGCGACATAAAAAGGATATGGGTAGCAACATGCACAGGCGGTAGCACAGACACACTATTAAGGCTTCATTCTCCCAGCAAGCACAAACTGACTTTTGGTGGAGGGCACGCACCATTGTAGAGGCTAGAAACACATCAGGCTGCACCTTTATGGAACAACACATTCCATGGTGGATATCATCCTACAACACACACAACTGGAAAAATGGTGCAACACACGATAGGTTGAAGGGAGATTACGAGGTTCTCGCTAGGCAGTCGCACCATTGAAACAAGAGGGCATCACGCACCATAGTGGGGGAAAGAGGTGCAGCTGCACCATTGAAAAAGGAAACCATGCACCAATAGTAGATGAACCATACACCACAATTGATAGGAGGGCATCACAGCTAAAGAACAATCAGAAAGGATTCATGAGGCTGCCATTTAGTCCAAGATCACGCGATTAAAGGTAAGTTTTTTTTTTTTGTGTACTTTGTTTCGATTTTTTCTTGTTTTATAAACACATAATTCCATTTGTTTGTACATTGCTTTTTTTTTTTTAATTATTAGTTCTTAGTTCTTGATTATGTTTTAGGGCTTTTAATCATTAGTTTGATTGATCATGTGTTATTTAGTATATGTTTTGAAGTCATATATTAGTTTTGATTGATCATATCTTAATATATGTTTTTTAGGATTTTTAATCATTAGTGGACTGATCATGTGTTATTTGTATATGCTTTGAAAGTCATGAATAATAGTTTCGATTGATCATATCTTAATTTATGTTTTTAGGATTTTTAATTGATAGTTTGATTGATCATGTGTTATCTAGTATATCTTTGAAAGTCATGAATATTAGTTTGATTAACCCCATCTTAATTTGCGTTTTAGGACTTTTAATTGTTAGTTTGATTGATTATATGTTAATTAGTTTTTGTTTTGAAGAATTGAACATCAACTTTGATCGATCTTATTTTAATTTATGCATTTTCGAAATTTTAGTTTTTAGTTTGATAAACTTGTTTTGAAGTTATGAATGTTAGCCTTGATTGATCTCATTTAATTCATATGTTTTCAGAAATTTTAGTTTTTAGTTTGATAAACCTTATGTCATTTACTTTTTTGTCTTGAAGTCATGAATATTAGTCTTGATTGATCTTATTTTAATTTATGTGCTTTAGAATTTTAGTTATAATTTTGATTGATCCTATGTAACTATGTTTGCATTTTAAAGTCATTAATATTAATCCTTGATTGCATTTATCTTAGTTACTTGTCCTAGAATTTTTAATTATTATTTTGATTGATCCTATGTAACTATGTTTGTGTTTTAAAATTATCAATATTAGTCCCTAATTGAATCTTAGTTTACTTGTTTTAAATTTTGGCTTTTAATTGGACAAAACCCATGTTATTTAGAGTATGTTTTAAAACCACTAATATTACTCCTTGGTTGATTTTATATTAGTTTGCTCGTTTTCAATTTTTAGTTATTATTTTATTTGACCCCATGTTATTTGTTTCAAAAGTGTTAATTTTTATTTCTAGATTCATCTTATCTAATTTATGAGTCTTCATAATTTAAGTTGATTTGTTCAGTTGATTCCATGTTATTATATTCTTGTTTTAAGGTTAACTTTAGTTTTTGAATTGATCCTATTTAGTCTATGAGTCTTTAGAATTTAAGTTGTTTAATTGATTCCATGTCATTATATTCATATTTTCAAGATTGTCAACTTTACTTTTTGATGGATTCTATTGAGTTTATGTGTTTTTATGAATTTTGGTTTATTAGTTTGATTGATCCCATGTTATTATATTCATATTTAAAATTGTAAACTTTAGTTCTTGATTGATTTTGTCTTTGTTTATGTGCTTTTAGAATTCTAGTTGATAGTTCTTGATTGATATCTTGTTAGTTTGCTTGATCTAGAAACCTTTAGTTTGTTGCTTTGGTGTTCTTTTGTTAAATTTATTTTTCAAGAGGCCATTGGAAAACAATGAAGATTGGCCTCTACTTCACTATTCTAGTTTGATTGGTTGCTAGACTTTTCACTTTGTAGGTTTTGCTTTCCTTTGGTTTGATTGGCTTTTGATTCTTATGTTTCATTATTTGCAAATTTAATTTCTCTTCTAAGAAAAAAAATCTTTTTCTCAAAATATTCGTATCAAAATTCATTTCAAAAATTCATTTTCTATTCTTAGGGTCAAAAATCTTTTTTTAAAGGTATGCAACCAAATTTCAATCGGTGTGCTTTCTTCTTTTTGTTTTCAATAAACTTTTGATTTTGAATAACACATAAACTCGAGCTTATGGTCCCAAACAAATAGGATGATTCTTGGTCTTGATGAGTTTATAAGTACTCATGTGAGGTGGGGATGCATAGGCTAGATTCATGCATATCAAATGGGGACTTAGTGAGACCCCTACATAAACTCAACTTTTAAACCTTTTGTTGCTAGCCTGTTCGGTTTACTATGCTTTTGTAATAAAAATTTGATTCATCTTACTTAGGATGCTATTAAATTTTTTCTTGTGATTGTGATATTTTTGACTCCTTGAGCATCTTTTTAAAATTTTTATTGAAGTTAAAAAGTAATTTTCAAATGGGAGATATGAATTAATTTTTTTCTAGGTTCGGTTTTCACCCAGTTCTAGACACTTAAAATGTTTGTGTTTTTGAATTATTTGGTGACTTCATAAAGTTTTTGTAAATATCTTTCCTTGTTTCTAAACTATGAGTGTTTAGCTAGGTTGGTAATTCCAGACAAAATTCTTATGTATCCCCTAACTCAGCTTTCCAATTCCTCTTCGAACCACTTGACTTTGAAGATTAAGACTTTGCTAAGAGGCCGAGGTATGTAGCCAAGTGTGTGGTGATTGAATGTGAATCAACCTTGTTTTTAATCTTTAAATGTGTTAGAAATATGGTAGAAATGGTTTTTGGTGCAAGGTTTTTATTCTCCTGTTTCTGGATCGATCCAGATTACAGGGGCAAATCAATCCAACCAAATCAAATCTCAACCATTAGATTAAGGGCTTCTTTTTACACTTTAAAAAGCAATATTCTCTCATTTTTGGACAGAGACTGCAAAAAATGTGGAGAGAGTTGCAACCACTCCATGTGTTCTTCATTTTCTCACCTCTTTTCCTAATTTGGGGTTTTGGATTGCTAAGAAAATCCACTTCTCTTAATGTTTTCCAAAATAGTTTTTAATGGATTTTCTTGAGCAATAAATGGGTTGATTCATCCTTCATTCATATCTCAATCTCTCATTCTATTTGAGTTTGTGCAAAAACCTATTTTCTTCTTGTATGGATTCAAGAAGAGGTCAAGATTAAGCTTGGTGCGGACTCCAAGTGTGCTCTGGAAGATGAAGGTAAGAAGCTGAAGTGAAGGTACTAGTGAAGTGGTCCGGGAAGGATTGATTAACTTGAGCTAGGTAAAACCTTGTACTCAATTTTTATTCTTCATAGTGGAGTTTTTCAATCGGTGGTAGGCCCATGGTTTTTTATCTCTTCTGAGGTTTTCACATTAAAACCCGGTGTTAATTGTCTCCTTCTCTCACTCTACACTTTGATTTAATTTATGTTTTGGATATCATTTATTACTTGGGCAAACATGTTGAATGGAAGAAATATGAGGTGATATAAGTGTGATGATCCATGGAATATCCTTAATAATTTTTCTACTCATTTTGGTTAATGATATCATAAAGTAAATTGATATGAGTTGAGGAGATATTTGTTCTTTTGATTTATTTTTGAGGATTGTTGAAGCATTTGCATGTGTATTGTATTTATAAATTGTTGGGAGAGTGTTGGTGCATACATTCTTGTTTGTGGATGTTATGCTTTGTTGAATAGTTGTTGGAAGAGAAGTTTCTTGACATTGAGAAAGTCTAAAGTTAAGTAATCTTTGTTGGGAGAATTTTAAATTATTCTACAACACCTATTCACCCTCTCTCTAGGTGTAGTCCATTATTGAGATTTACCTTTTCAATTGGTATCAGAGCAGGTTTTTAAAGAAAAAAAAAATCATTTTCGGTCCTTGAATCTCAATCATTGAACCTCATCAAGAGGGAGCTTCCCTTGGGAGACCACCATTTTTAACCGGCGAAAATTATTCTCATTGGAAAGTGAGAATGTAATATTTTCTCAAAATGCAAAGTGAAAAAATTTGGAACGCCGTTGAATTTGGTTGGTCTCCACCTATGGTGTTGGATAGAGAAGGTAGACCAACTAATGTGATCAAGCTTAAATTGGAATGGGATAGAAGTGAGAATAATGCTAGAGCCATGTACTCCATTTTCAATGCCATTAGTACAGATGAATTCCATAGGATTGCTACATGTACTTCAACTAAGGAGGCTTGGGATATCCTTCAAGTGACTCATGAAGGAACTAATGCTATGAAAGTGTCCAAGCTTCAAATGTTGACATCTAGGTTTGATACCATTAGGATGGATGATCATGAAACTTTTAGAGAATTTCATGTAAAACTGATGGACATTGTGAATTCTAGCTTCAATCTAGGTGAACCCATCTCTAACTCTAAGGTGGTTAGAAAAATTTTAAAATATCTTCCCGAGAGATTTAGAGCTAAGGACCTCCATTGAAGAGTCTAAGGATGTGGATTCCTTGAAGATAGATGAACTTGTAGGTTCCCTCCAAACCTTTGAGATGACTCTTGTATCACCTAGGAAAGCTAAGGGAATTGCTTTAAAAGCTATTAAAGAAGAGTCCCTAAGTTTGAAAAGTGAGGATGATGAGAAAATGTCAGAGGGTGAGCTTACTAAGTTTGCTAAAAAATTCAAGAAGTACATGAAATTCAGAAAAGCCAAGAAAAATCAAATGATGGTAAAAAATGGAGGAACTCAATTGGAAAAGAGAAAAAAATGGAGAAAGGTGTGAAAAAAGAGTTGAAAATTGAGCTTTAAATATGGGGGAAAGGGTCACTATGCATTTGAATGTCCCTCAAAGAAAAAAGATAAGAAGGCCATGCAAGTTACTTGGAGTGACTTCTAGTCTAATCAATCAAGTGAAAAAGAATCCAATGGAATTGAGGAATGCACTAACTTCATAGCCTTTATTGCAAGTGTCAATGTGGAACCTCTTTTAAAAGAAACTTCAAGTGAGTTAAGTGAGTCAAGTGACTCTAATGATGATGACATGAGTTTTGACACAACATATGAGACTTTGTATAAGGAGTGTTTGAGCCTTAAACAAGAACAAGTCAAGTGGAAGGCTTCTAAGAAGATTTTAACCAATGAGGTTGATGTTTTAAAAGGAGAAAAAAAAAAGCCTTGCTTGATAAAATTGCATTTCTTGAAAATGAACATTTGGAAGTGAAGGAAAAATGTGATGTGTTGAAAAGTGAAAATCAAATGTTCAAGAATGAGTTACGTCTTAGGAAGGAAGAGTTACATCCTAGCTCCAAAAGAATTAATGAGTTGATTAATTAAGGGCGTAAATCTTTTGATAAAAAGGCTTAGGATTTCTTGGTGGAAATGCTACTCCAAGTAGTAGTAAAACAGTTTTTGTTAAGCCTTGTGAAAAAAAAAATCCTAAGAAAACTCAATCTCAAATCAAGTTTCATTGCAATCATTGTGGAAAAATGGGACACAATTTTGATAGATGTTATGCAAGATTGTTTGATAATTTTCAAAGGAAGTTGACCAACCTAATGAATGAATGTCATGCTTTGAAGAATAGGTTGTTGAATGAGAATAAGAGAGTGTCCAAGAAGAGCTCAAATATCTCTCATAATGGTGAGTTGAAAGGAAGCACTTTGAATGAAAAGACAAAAGTCTCAAATGTTAAACAAATTTGGGTGAAAAAAATATGAGTTGAAGTGTTTTGTTGTCCATACCGTACTTAGAGCTAGTGAGTCACACTCATGGTATATTGATAGTGGATGTTCATATCATATGACTGGAAATAAATCTTTGTTCACTTCATTCACTGAATTTGATGGAGGAAATGTGACATTTGGAGATGGTAATGTGGCTAAAGTGAAAGACAAAGGTACCATTTGTGCCCCCGACATTCATAATCTTGAAGAGGTCTTATATGTTTAAGGTTTAAAGGCTAACTTAATTAGCATAAGCCAAATGTGTGAGAATAAGTTCAATGTCCAATTTTCACAAAATCTTTGCAAGGTGTTTGACTTGAATGATGCATGTGTGATGATTGGCTTGAGAACTTGTGATAATTGTTATGTTGTTAGTCAAAAATCTCCTTCATCATCTTCTCTTGTGTGTGGAAGTTCTAAAATTGCATGTGTTAATCACTTCTTGCAACATAGATTGTTGCAAAATGAAAAAAGAACATCCCATTGTAAAAGTTAGAATTGATAGGGGGAGAAAATTCGATGATGCCAATGTTGTTGATAGGTTAAAGAACCATGTTCTTCATTCTATATCAAAACATGTGGACATTAAGCATCACTTCATTCAAGACTTGGTAGAAGACAAGGTTTTCACTAGAGTTTTTCCCTATACAGGGCTAAATTGCTAACAATGTTACTAAACCTTTAGACCTTTCTAGGTTTGAATCACTTAGGAGCCTCATAGGTTTATATACTCTTTGTTAAATGCTTCTAGAACTTGTCTAGGACTTTCTTCTTGCATATCTTTGAGTCCTAGGTGTCTTCTCAAGTTTCGAAGTGTCATTGTGGTGGTGTTCTTTTTGTTTTGGTTCAATATTTTCTTCATTTTTCATAAATTTTCAACATTTGCTGAGTTCATGAGAGTGACATGCTTACACTTTTGTTTAAAAGTTAAATTGACTCATAATGATCTTAAAAGCTTCAAGATGTTTTTATCTCCATAACTTGATTGATAAACATGATATTGAATCCTTGCTATTTTGATTTGATTAGATAAACCACAAAAGGTTAGCTTCATTTCTTTTAAGTGAGTAACAACTCATGGTTGAACCTTGTGATTACATAAATGGTGAGTAATGCTTTTATAGACTAAATGCAAACTTATGTTTATCTAATGAGCATTAAAAATGAGTAAAGTCACCTGGAATATCCTTGAGTGTTTAAGATTATTCTTCCTTGATTGTTTGCCCTCTCTTTGAAATTAAAAAAAAAATGAAAAGGGAAAAGAAAAGAAAAAGAGAAATATTAAGCTTCTCGGAATGGTTATGGCTTCTTGGCAATGTTTCAAGATTTAAAAAGCCTTCATTGCAAGAGTGGGTCATCCCTTATGTTGTTATGTTGTAAAGGCCACCTTAGTGATCCTTAAGTAAAAAATATAAATAAATAAAATTGATCCTAAGGGTGAAGCTCATTTTATGTAATCATTTCAATGCTTAATGTGAAAAAAAAAATGATGTATAAATTTTTTTGGGATGTGAATAGGTCATGTTAAACAGAAATCCGGCCAAGAGAGGTGCAAATTGACTTCTTGGAACATTATCTTGAATTTCTCTAGGAAGGAAGTGTGTCTTGAAAATGATTTTTGCTTTATGGGTGGATATAGGTTTATAAGTGGAAAGAAATTAACATTCTCACTATTTTATGGTGTCATGAGTAAGTCTTCTTTGAGCTTAAGCTTCCTTGTTAGAGTGTTGATAATCATTTGTTTTTTACCTGTTCATTTGATAAATGTGGAAGGTTTTTCAATCTTTATGTTTATTAATTTTGTCTAAAGTTAAGCTCTTGGTAGCATTCTTGTCCAATATGAATCAGTTCTAACTCCTTGATTGAAATATAAGTATGTCATTCTATTGTATCTTAGCTTTGGTGAATTAAATTTTCAATTTTTGGAAAGCTTGTTGGTGTGTTTCTTGTGTTTTATCTTCAGTTTTTGCTTAAGTCATTTTTCAGTAGGGTGTCGATCGATCTGTTGAATTTGTGGATCGATCATTGTGTGCACAGTCTTGTGACCGAGAGCCCTTGAATGAAATGTGGATTGATCCACCAAGATCGATACCACTTGGCTCCAACACTTAGAATTTTTTTTAAAAGTTTCCTGCAGTTAAGTTACACAGTTTTTTTCACTAAGAGCCCTTGAACGAAATGTGGATATATCCACCAAGATCGATACCACTTATGCATTTGTGAAAAATTCCATTCTTGCCCTCATCTAGTTCAACTTGTATGGTTTAATGAATTAGGGGCATTTTCGTAATTTTTTTATTTAAAAAAAAAACTCAAAATCCCTAAACATGCTTTTTTTTAAAAAAAAAATCCAATTTTTGCCCCCAGTTGATTATACTCATATGGTTTAATGGATGAAGGGTATGTTCATAATTTTGTAAATTAAAAAAAAAAAATTGAAATTTTGAAAAAGTCAAAATTCCCAAATAATTTTTTTTTGTCTCATTTATTCCAAAAGCCCTAAGGCATTCGTTCCATAGAAGAAAACTCTTCCTCTCTGCGCATTCTCCATCGTCAATTCATCATTCTGATGACTGCCATCGGAAACCTCTACCGTTGAATGTCCCTCAGGTTCACGTTTCAAGTCAAACCAATACCGCTAACAGTTTGAACTACCATGCTGTTCAGTTCATGCCACAGGCCTATGTGTCTTCCCTTGCAAACGACATCTTTTCCGACAAGTTCTTCAGCACATTTTGGTGTGAGTTTGGATTCAATCTTTCCAGCGTCAAAGTTGAATCTCCTTCAGCGTCCATCGCCAGCCTGTGTGTCACATCTTGGTGCGTCGATGCTGCTAGAAACTGCTTTTTGCACAGCCTGTGCATTGCCTAGAAAGGCTGAAAACACATTTGAGCCATTAGAAATCACGAAGGTCTGATCATGATTCACTGCACATCACTTCTAGCCTCTTTGGCGTCTATTTTTAGCCCTATTTTTCAGAGTTTTCTTCATCTTTTATAAGGATTTTGGTTTAAAATCCTATCGCATAGTTTCTGGAGTGTGTTCGGACTTTAGTTCATCCTTTAATTCTCTCTGGAAATCTGTTCCAATAAGATTTTCCTGGTCTGTGCTCCATATTTAAGGTTCCATTTTATATATAAAAAAAAATCCGACAAAAGTTCAAGTGTGCGTTGGTTTTTCCTGTTCTGCTTTCCTCAGTGTACGTGCCTTCAGGTTTGGCTTCTTTTGTTATTTTTTTTTTCAGTAGTATTAATAGTCTGATATTTCATTTCGGCCTTGGAGTGTTCTTGGTTTCTAGGAATGCTAATCCTAGGGTTTGGTTGTTCATTTTGAGTGATCTCCATACATTTTCATGCTTGGAATCTATTTTCATGGTGATAAAGCATTTTTTGAAAGTTTTTAATTGAAACCATGTGATGGGAGTCAGGGAAGATTCTTGTATCCTCTATTTTTTTGGGATGTTGATATGGATACTTGGTGATATGTGAATCCTTGGTTTTTGGGTATTTGACATTTTGTTGAAATGTGGATATTTGTTGATTTGGATGTGAGATATTGGGCTATTGAATTGTCATCCATTTTTTTTTTCATGGATATAAAGGAGGAGATTGTGGCCCTTTGTCTCTTTCTGGTACAAAAAGAGGGAGAGACATTGCAGTTATTATTTTGGTGATTGGATATTCACATGTTGATGATTATTTTGGATATTGGATATTTTGAGATACATGTTGATATGTGATCTTGTCTCATTTGGATTTTAATGTACATTAGACTTTTTGGATATACTTGTTGATATATTATGTATATTCAATTGCTGTACACAGGTGCTACTCATTGTTTTGTTTGTGAGCTTCAATTGCAGGTTTTGTAGTACATAGGTTGTGGTTTTGAGTGAGTGAGTGGCCTTAATTGTATGAGAGTTGGGCGTGGCTTACTTACTTGTACTTATTTGTGCTGTAAAGGGTTTTGTCCTAGAATTGCCAAAGGGAGAGATTGTGAGTGTTTAACTAGGTTGCCAATTCCTAACAAAATTCTTAAGTATCCCCTAACTTGACTTTCCAATTCCTATCCGGACTACTTGACTTTGAAGATTAAGACTTTGCTAAGAGGCCGAGGTATGTAGCCGAGTGTGTGGTGATTGAATGTGAATCAACCTTGTTTTTATCTTTAAATGTGTTAGAAATATGGGAGAAATGGTTTTTGGTGCAAGGTTTTATTTCCCTGTTTCTAGATCGATCTAGGTGCAAGGGTAAATCAATCCAACCAAATCAAATCTCAACCATTAGATTAAGGACTTCTTTTTACACTTTAAAAAGCAATCTTCTCTCATTTTTAGACAGAGACTGCAAAAAACGTGGAGAGAGTTGCAACCACTCCATGTGTTCTTCATTTTCTCACCTCTTTTCCTAATTTGGGGGTTTTTGATTGCTAAGAAAATCCATTTCTCTTAATGTTTTCCAAACTAGTTTTTAATGGATTTTCTTGAGCAATAAATGGGTTGATTCATTCCTTCATTCATATCTTAATCTCTCATTCTATTTGGGTTTGTGCAAAAACCCATTTTCTTCTTGTGTGGATTCAAGAAGAGGTCGAGATTGAGCTTGGTGTAGACTCCAAGTGTGCTCCAGAAGATGAAGGTGAGAAGCGGAAAGTGAAGGTACTAGTCAAGTGGTCCGGGAAGGATTGATTGACTTGAGCTAGGTAAAACCTTGTACTCCATTTTTATTCTTCATAGTGGAGTTTTTCAATTGGTGGTAGGCCCGTGGTTTTTTTATCTCTTCGGAGGTTTTCCATGTTAAAATCCGATGTTAATTGTCTCTTTCTCTCACTCTACACTTTGATTTATATCATTGATTACTCGGGAAAACATGTTGAATGGAAAAAAATATGAGGTGATATAAGTGTGATGATCCATGGAATATCCTTAATAATTTTTTTGCTAAGTTTCGTTAATGATATCATGACGTAAATTGATATGAGTTGAGGAGATATTTGTTCTTTTTATTTATTTTTGAGGATTGTTGAAGCATTTGCATGTGTATTGCATTTATAAATTGTTGGGAGAGTGTTGGTGCATACATTCTTGCTTGTGGATGTTATGCTTTGTTGAATAATTGTTGGAAGAGAAGTTTCTTGACATTGAGAAAGTCTAAGGTTAGGTAATCTTTGTTGGGAGAATTTTTAAATTGTTCTACAACACCTACTCACCCCCTCTCTAGGTGTAGTCCATTATTGAGATTCACCTTTTCATAGACTTTTGAAGTTGATTTTAACACATAAACTACTAAAAACTGACTAAACAATTAAGAGAAATATTTTTCCTTTGTTGTACCTACTGCACTGATTTGGTTTTGAACAAAGGGCTTGTTTGTTTTATTTTAAAAATGATTTGTGTGCATACTTGCCTTACCATTATTTTTCATGTAAAATAGAACTTTGACCATGTTGTATGATTTTTTGTAGGATTTTATCATACCTCTAGGTTGGTTAAAAAAATTAGTTTGTGCATGCCTTATAATTCTATCATGTTTTAATCCATTTGGAGAGTTTTGTAAACTGGGATTGAATAAGGCTTTAATAAATTATTCAGAATGTAGGAGAGGTTCCCTAATTTTTTATTTTTTATTTTTGTAATAAAATTCCCCTTCTAGATATTTTTTTAGGATTTATTTTATGAGGCTTCCTATTCTAACTGAATGTTGGTAATCTTGTGTAGTGTTTAATTTGTTGTTTAATCTAGAGATAGTTGGAATCTTATCACTTGATTTTGGATTTTATGTTGTGATATTGACATAATGAGGATGTTACCTAATTTTTATTATGATGAAATAATGCTTCTAGGTATTTATTTAGAATTTTTCTAATGAATCTGACTATTCTGATCCTTTGTTGCATACTTGGACTAAGTCACTAATTTTGTTCTCTATATTTCTCTTGTGTACTAAGCTAGCCTTAACAATGAGTTTTATGTGTCATATGTGATATTCAATGTTTCTTTAAACCTCAAACTAACTTGTGATGGTTCATGAGAACTTTTTATGTGACTGCATGCATCTTTGAATTTAGACATTCTTGTCATTCAATCTTATTGAGTTATTGTCATTTCATTTAAGTTGTACATATGTCATCTATATTAAGGATCAATATTATAGTTGTTATCATAATTATTTTAACCCTCTCTAGCTTTATACAAGCGTATTGTAAGCTATAAATTCTATCAAGGTACATCCCTTGCACTTTTTATCTCTTTAACTCTATTAACATGCAAGCTTTGTGTGTGAACACCCTCATGTATGATATCACTTTGTTATGCTTTGATTATTGCGTGATTTCTTGAATGGGATGAAATGTATGCTATACGTTATATTATCTAAACTAACATTAGTGTTTTCATGAAAACGTTTTGGGTTGCAGTTAAGGTACACCTATATTTTTTTCCTATGAGCTTGATTTCCTTAGTATGTTTAGTTTGGTGTGAATAACACCTTGTTAGGCTTTGAACATAATCACCTTTACTACTTTGGTGTCTATGATTTATTGATTAATTGTCATATTAATTTCAATCTAATTAATAGAGACTTGGTTTTAGGGCTTAGAGGGGTGCTACTTTTATGGTACCTTCCCAATTGGTAACCTAACCCCTAGACTAGACTCGGATTTTCAAGAACATGCTTTTCCAAAAATAAGGAGTCACTCTTAGGGTTTTTGTTTCTTATTTTATTTTTTCTTTAAAAAATAAAAACAAAAATAAGTGGCAACTCTAATTTTATATAAATCGGTTTTTTTCATTAAGAAAATGAATCTTGCCATTGAGTGGGGATGCACGTAAAAAATGAGGATCTATAATCCTGAGCATCCCTTCCTTTGAAAATCACTTCCAACTAGAATCCCTATGGAGACGATAACTAGTAATCCTAGGTTACTACAATTAAAGACCATGCACTTTGGGGACTTGACACCATCTTTTATTGCAAAATTTATTTATACCCTAGGATCATAAGCGTTTAGTCAAGGCAAAAGATATTGCCACATCTTTTTCCTAACTTTCTTCTAAGAAAACACTTAGCTGGTAGCCACTTTAATTATGTCTTTGGCTTTTTAGTCTCGATTTCAGATTTTTCCTTTTCCTTCACCTCCTCAAAAGTATCAAACTTAGGCTAGTAAGATGGTCCTTACAAAGCAACCAAGTTTGTAGTTACTTTAGACTTAACATTTTCTCCCTCATCCTTTAGAATTTCAATTCTAGTTTTAGCCATGTTGTCCACACACTCTACTTCTTCATTAGATAGTTCACCTTACTCACTTAGATTTTTCAAAAATTGAAAATGATTAGCTCTAATGTCATATTCTTAAAGGAGAATTGCATATGGTCATTCCTCTCATTATTCATGCATTAGAAGTTGCTAGGAAAGGCCTACCAAGGATGATAGGGATAATATTAGCTTCATCCTTTCATTCTTTATCCAATAGTATAATATCCACATAGATTAGACATCTTCAACCACTCCCTTGGGCACTTCGATAGATTTATCAACTAAACACAAGGTAGTTGAAGTAGGGTTTAACTCACATAGTCCTAATATTTGATAAAATGAAAAGGGAATCAAATTTACACTTATCCTAAGTTAAGTCTTCCTAGTGCTATCATTTCTTATAGAAACTAAAATAATTGGGCTGCTAGGATCTTTATACTTAATGGGGGGTTTTATTTTATTATTGCACTCACTTGTTGAGCCTTAAATCCTTCTTGTGTACATTCTTCCTTCTCTTAATTGTAAAAACTTAATCTTTATTACTTAATAACTAAAGTTGTCAAATGTGAGGAATTGTTTTCTGATGTCAAATGTGTGTTTAGTAAAACTTAATGTTTATTACTTAATAACTTAAATTGTCTTTAAGTTAAATAGTTCTTAAGTTGTTAACAAAACCTATTACTTATCTTTTAATTTGAGTATTAAGGTTGTTCGATAAAATTAACTTAAAATGTATTCTAATAATCAAATTGATACATTTGTCCTCATTAATTTTAACTAAAATTTATCTTTAATTATTTTCACTCATTTTTATTTTCATTCATTTTAAATTATTTATAAAAAAATCCATATTTAAAATATTGTAGACATAAATATGAAAGAATCTCAATGATGGACTACACCTAGGTTGGGTGAATATACATTTTTAACAATTTGAAAAGAATCTGTAATAATGATTTTCTCTCCTTAAAATTTTCTTTAGTTTGATTGCAGCTTGCACAAGGCAATCACATTTTTTGGCTCGTCACGACATGTTGTTGATATTGATTGAGTTTGAGGAACTTCACTAATTGAACTGATATTATGTTACTCACTACTAGACTATAGGTAGGCATGGAGCTTGTAGACTCATGATGTTGAATGATCCCTAAACCATGTGTGAGTTTCTTTTGTTTTGATTTGCTCCCTCATTGTAATAATGGATAAGAGAGACGTGGGATTCACAGGAGGAGGTAGGGATTACTATAGTTTAAGAGTGAACTCCATGCAAATATGAAGCATGTTTTTATATATTTTTTTTCCTTCAATTATTGATGAACAAACAAGCCAACTCACATGCAAGAATTGATGCATGTCTCCAACGAGTAAACTAATACAATTCACATGCAAATGTAACAACACTCTCCAATCAAAATTGTCATCAACTTTCAACTAATTTAAACACAAATAAATAAATAAGTAGACAAACCTTTACTTTGAACAAAAAACAAGTTGGAAGAAATTAAACAATTTCAAGGATTGTGCAATCAAATTTTAGCTCAAATTATCTACTAATCTGCTCATCGAAACAAGGCAATTTCTTTAGCCAAGATAATCATTAAAAAAAATTTAACTAATGAAGAGATAGAGAAAGCAAGGAAATTACACCATGATTTGATATGGAAAATCTCTGAAGAGATAAAAAAAAAAAAAAA
Source organism: Vitis riparia (assembly GCF_004353265.1). NCBI lineage: Eukaryota > Viridiplantae > Streptophyta > Magnoliopsida > Vitales > Vitaceae > Vitis > Vitis riparia. The sequence continues at coordinate 12,117,020 of NC_048439.1, forward strand.
AAAACATAGGCTTACAAGTGACCAAGAGCATCCACAATGAATAAAAACCATCTAAGTACAAGGTTTTACTTAGCTCAAGTATACCAATCCTTCTCAGATTACTTGACTAGCACCTTCCAACTTCAGTTGCACACCTTCTTTTGAAGCACACTTGGAGTCCACACCAAGCTCAATCAAGACCTATTCTTGAATCTAGATAAGAAGAAAACGAGTTTTCAACTAAATTCAAACCAATGAGAAAACCAAAGATGAATGAAAGAAATAAGTAAGGCCCATTTCATAGAAAAATTAATCAGAAAACTAATTTGGAAATCAAAGTGAGAAGGATTTTCTTGGCAACCAAACACACCGACTATGGATTGAAGAAAGAGCTCAAAGGGAGTGAGAGGGTTGGTTGCCAGTGTTCTCCATAGCCCTAGAATGAAAATTTTAGGTTTAAATAGGAAGGAAACCCCTTAATGCAATGGTTTAAAATTGATCAATCCAACAAAAATTTGGATAGATCTTGAAACAAGAACAAAAATACTTAGCAAAAATGCTACTGCCCAAGCCTTCCTAATCTTCTCAAAAAATTTCCAAGAAAAATAGTAACTTGATCCAGTTTCATCAATCTACAACCTCAACTATATACCCTACCCTCTAAATACTTTTCAACATCTTAATCTTCATCAGGAAAGTAGTTTGAGGAAGGATTTGGAAGACTCAAGTTAGGAGATATTAGGGAATTTTTGTCTGGAATAGCCAACCTATCTAAAATACTCACACATAAGTTAACCAAAAAACTATTTATTATAAAAAATAAGTTACGAATATAAAATCATAATTCTAAAATATACTCTCACTAGTATGGATAAATAAGGAAAAGTGATTTGAGATTGAGAATAAGTTGACTATTTTGAATTACCTAAAATTAAAAATAAGTCATAATATATTAAGTTATTTTATCAAATATGCTTAATCTACTTAAGGACTTAAATTAAGTTATTAAATTATATAAAGTCATTAAGTTGGTTTACTAAACACCCCCTAAGTAAAAGAGTGTTTACTTTGGCTTGCTTGAAAACATCAATGGTTACACCATTCAGCTCTTTCTTTTTGGTTGCAAGGATAATAGAAATAGTGGGGGAAATTGAGCTAGCTACCATGTACATGAGTTGTATTCCCCTTTCCTTCCTCATTTTCAATAATATATAAAGCACAGACACAATGAAGTACATTTGATATAGATTTCAAAAATGTATGAAAACATGCAAACTTTTGGGAAAAATATATATATATAGAAGAATTTGACATGAAATCCCAAAAAAAAAAAAAAAAAAAGAATAATAATAAATAAATGATAAAATAAAATAAAATCACATCAATCTACTAAAATGCTCTAATTCCAATGTAGAATGAACTACACATATTATAGATTAAATACTGAATTTTTTTGGCTATATAAAAAATTTGAATGCCAAGCATGAGACATGAAAGATATACATATATAATAAAAGGTGCAATGAGGGATACAATATATATTTGAGAGAAAACGCGATGTCTCAAGTATGAATCCACTACCGATTGTTCATGGGTAATAGAAACAAGTATGACTACTTATGTAAATAAGCTAATATCTTGTTGAAGGCATCAAAGGGAAAATAGTAGCATAAATATATACAGTCCTCGATAAAATTAAACCACCTCCAACGCCAATGGGGGTTAACATAAAGAGCAGTAGCAAATGCCAGCAAGATCGTAATATATGCTGCAGCAAAACTTGCAGAGAAGACGACCCGATCAATATCATACCATTTTACTTCTTTCATATCTGAAAGTGCCACAGGTGAATATGGTAACTCAGGATTAATGCTGCATTTTTTCTTCAACAGTGGCCCACAAAGAAAAGGATTGCCATCATAGCTAGTCTGATCGAATGTTCCAAATTGTTGTTTCAGATCTGGGACTCTACCAGAGAAGTTATTGTGAACTACAGTGAACACTGCTAAAAAATTTAGTTGGGTCAATTCTGAAGGAATTTCTCCACTCAATCTATTGTAAGAAAGATCTAAGCTCTCTATTTGAGAGAGGTTTGAAAACCCTTTCGGGATGGTGCCCTGCAACTCATTGTGAGACAAGTTTAGTGCATGAAGCGAATTTAGGTTTCCCAGTTCATGAGGGATTTCACCGGTTAAGTTGTTGCATGACAAATCCAATCCAGACATGAAGTTAAGAATGTCACCTTTATAGGAGCCAGACCTGTATTTTGTTACAAACTCAACTTCATCTTGTTCATCATATATATCACCATTGATGTAGAAATATCTCTCTAGGTAACCTGCATATATATGAATTCCATTCCCGAAACCAAACTGAGTTGATGGCGCAAACACATTGTCACTGGTGGTTGTCTCCCCAAATTGGAAATGCCCCAAACACCTAGGGATTGACCCAGAAAAAGAGTTGTTCGATAGATCCATCAAACTTATTTTGGTCAATTGGCATAGGTGATTTGGAATCAGGCCACTTAAATGGTTTCCTCCAAGCAGAAGAATTCTTAGGTTGGAAAGTGCCACAATTGACTTGGGAATGCTTCCATTCAAGCTGTTATCTCTAATGTCCAAGGTCAATAGAGATAAGGAGTTGAGAAAATCTTCCGGTATTGCTCCTGTAAACCTGTTTCCTTGCAAATGTAAATGCTCTAAAAACTGTGGGTTCTCACAAGAAGGAAGAGAACCTGAAAGAGCATTATGAGATATGTCAAAAAACTTGAGTGCAACTACTTCACATGGTAACTGACCTTTAAAGCTGTTGTTCCCCATGGCCAGCGTCCTCAAAGTCATGTTACCTATCCAGTTCGGTATCTCACCAGACATGTAGTTGTTGCGGATGTCCAGCAAACTTAAAGGGCTTCTGGTGATTACATCTGATAGAGTCCCTGAAAACTCATTACTGTCCAAATGCAAAAACTCTAATCCTGTCAAGTTAAAGTATTCTGAAAATATTTGGCCACGAAATCCATTATTCGACAATTTCAAAACCTTCAGATTATGACAACCACCAACAAATTGCTTTGGTACTTCTCCTGAGAAATCATTACCAGACACATCCAATTCCTTTAAGTTACTCATTTGAACTATCAATGACAGGATATTACCTTCAAAGCCATTCTTAGATAGATTTAGATGGCTTAACTGAGGAATCATCTGCGCTATATTTTCTTGAAGCTGCCCATTGAACAGATTATCTGAGATATCCATCCAATCCAAATAGATATTGGGGCAACATGTCAGGTGAATTTGACCCATGAAAGAGTTATGCCTTAGGTTTAGAAACTTTAAGTCTCTATTGTTCTCAAGCAACCAATTGGGGAAGCTTCCAGACAAGTTATTGAGAGAGAGATCGACTGCTGTCAGACTGTATTGGTACTGAAGGAACTTAGGAATACCACCAGTTAGCTTATTAAGGTTACAGTTTGATATTATCAGAACCTTCAATTGAAACATAGGAACCCAAGTTGAATGTTCAGTTTCAATCTCAAATTTGTTGTTGTCATTTGTAAATTCAACCACCTCTAGCTTAGAGTGATTAGCAAATGAGCTGAATGAGAATGAACCTTCAAAATGATTATGACTCAGATCGATGTATACAAGGGATGAGAGGCCGGCGATTAAAGAAGAAGAGATGCTTCCTGTGAGTAGGTTTTGAGAGAGATCCAATAATCTCAGAGATGTCAAATTGTTCAAACATGGTGGAAGTATTCCTTCAAAGGAGTTTAGACTGAGATCTAACTCCTCAAGCTTCTTCAGTTCACATAAGCCTACAAAAAAAGTATAGCACATGTAATCATCTCCTTGAATTTAGTCTATCCTTTCAGATAAAATCGACATACACAATAACATCTACCTTGAATGGATAAGGAGCTGTTGAGCCGATTATTAGATAACGATAAAACCTTGAGAGAAGATAAGGCCCGTATAGATGAAGGAACACTCCCAGTCAAACAATTCAGCCTCAAATTTAAGATCTCCAAATTGCTGAAAGCTTCCAAATCTAGCTTCCGAAAGAAAACACAGCAGTTTAATGCTTTTATCCTTTCTTTCAAGGTCATGGTTGCATCTCCGCAATGATGAGGGGAAGGATAAAACAATGGAAAAGGAAAGAAGGATGCAAATTAGAGGGAAAAAAAAAAAAAACAAGTGAGTAGTATAGCCTTTCCTACATTGTTTCCTAGCTTTGTTCTCATTTTACTTATTGAATGGATGTTTCAAGTTAAAAAGTATAACCTTATGCAATTATCCAAACAAAGCCTAAATGATTCAAATGAATTTATATGACCCCAAACCATCTTGCATTATACTATGAATGTTTACCAATCCATTGTTTTCTATTTTCACATACCTTGGTCGGAAAGTGGTTGTTCCATGTAGTTGTCGGCCAGGGATAGAGATTTGAGGGCTGGCAGGGTAGCCAAAAACTCTAAGATATGCGTGTCGGTTAAATTGTTGGAGCTTAGATCTAGATGCTCCAGCTTGTTCAACTTCACCAGTCCTTTACCACCTGAAGTATATTTGAAGCCATAATGCATGAAAATAGCATAAGAACAATGCCTCCTGCTTTTTTTGTTGGTGTTAATGTACATATATTTGAAGCATACTCACAAAGTGCCACATAACATAGGCAAATCACTCTGTTATTTATCTTATATTACAACTTCAATAAGCTATCTGAAAGTTAGCCAAAATAGTTTAATGGGCTTAGGCTGAGGCCTGAGCGCAGGAGCTTTGCTTAGAGGCTTCTAGGTCTGGATTAAGATGGATGTGGTCATCAAAAGAATATTTAAGTGTCAAGATATCCACATTGAAATTGTTTTTCATTGTGTGTCAAAACTTCTCTAGTACTTAAGATGCTCAAAACCAAGTTTATGTCTTTGACAAGCCTTGCTAACATATTTGAGTTAACTTTTTGTTATTTACTATATTAATTTATTTTCTCAGATAGGTAGACCATGCTTAATTGGTTGGATATAGTATGAAATTAAAAAAAAAAATGTGTGATATTATATTTTATTTCGTATTTAGTTAATTTATGATCTCTCATATTAAATTGAGAATGGAAAAAATAATTGATGTAATAATTTAACTTTTTCATATAATGATACTAAATTGAAATATGGAATACAAATATCATAAAAATCTTAAATTTATTTTTATTATTCATTTTCTTCATATTTTTTTTCAGTTTTTCTCAATTACTCATTTTGTAAAATAGAAAAAAAATGGTTAGAAAATAAAATTTCTAGTACAAAAATTTTGAAAAAGTATGGTTTTAATACAACCTAAATTAATACTATCATACAAGAATATTGATATAAACAAAATGTTTTTATAGATTTAAACAACATAATATAATATTTTAAATATTTTTAATTATAAATATTATTAACAAAGAAATAAAAGTTACTAAATCATAAATTGTAAAATGATTTCCAAATAATACGAGACATAAAGATAGGTTTCATAATTTTTTTTTTAGTAGTAAATATCGAAATACAATATATTTTTCATCTTATTTATCACTCTTCCTACAAACTAAACATGTACATCATCTATTATATATATATATATATATATATATATATATCCTAAAATATGTATATCTCATGTTATTCTATCCTATCTAATCAATTAAACCTAATCTAAGGTTATCAGTATTTAGTTGACAATAGAATATAAGAATACAAATTATCTTGTTTCTTATCTCATATTTAATTGACAATAGAATAAGATAAAGGGGAATAATATATTTATCATTTTTCTCATTTCCATTATAATGAGATTTAATAATTTTACAGGGAAAGATGGAATGTATATATGTCAAGAATTATAAATTTTTTTCTCCCATATTTATCCTATCAAGCCAAACTAAACATAACCGTAGGATTAGTCTTGTTGATGGGGGACTACATGGAGAATTCCCTTGGAAGACTACTGAATTAAAAACAAGAGCAAAAATTCAACATAAAGGCTTCAATTAGTAATTTTAATATTTCATTTTATAGATGGAATATGTTTTTTATTTCATTGGAAATGACTTTAATATTTGTCTTAGTGAACTTTAATATTTTTCTTAGTTTATATTTAATTAAAAGAAATGAGTAATATTCCTAGGAAATGATTAGAATCCCAATTGTATTAGAAAAAATGAATTCGACAAGCCCATGTAAATCTACTTAATCCTTTAAATATATTAATAAAATTTATTAAGAATTTAGTAACTGCCTAATTTCTTAAAGTGTGATTGTTTTCCCTAAATAATTTTATTGATCATGAGATAATCCTTGACATATATAATGTATTTTTTCTTTCCTTTTTCATCTTTTCTCTTTTTTGATATGTATCTCATCATTACATTACAAAAGAAAAAACATTAAGTAATGAAAATCTAAAGGTAGTCCATCACATACATGTGAACCAATATCAATGATACTTATCCCCTTTTGGCACTAGTAGGCTTAGAATTCGTTTGACAGTGATTCTAGGAATCGTTTCTAAGCTTTCTAACACTTGAAAAATTTTATCTTTCAAGTATTAGAAAGATTAGAAACGTTTTTTTAAATCACCGTCAAATGCACTTTTAATCAGATAATTTGAGACTTCATGGCCATTGTGCTCATAGAATAGATCATTTTCCCATAGATCTTCCTATTATATATTATATATGTTCAAGGAAAGCATTCCTAGCAAGTATTTTAATGATTTTTTATTTAGTCAATATTCAGAGATGACTAACAACGGGGAAAAAGTCTGAAAACCTAAAAGTTAATCGTAATCATTATTTGGATGAACTTAAGGTTTAGTATTTTATGTTGAATGTCCAAGCAGCATATATCCAGACATGTCTTCAGAGGGGAAAAGAAAACAAAAAGTGATCAGTTGCAGTATTAGGGGATTGAGAAAATTAATCCAAGTAAATTTCCATACCCTATGTAAGAAAAAATTCGATTGGTACACCTACCTTCAATTTTCAAGGTACTAAGTTTATCCCAACTCAAATCTAGCGTCACCAAGTTTTTCAAAGCGGATAATTCTGCAAAATAATTAACAAAGAAAAAAGAGAAAAGAAAGGAATCCAATGACCAATTTTTTAGGATTTAAAAAAATAAGGTAAAAAAGAAAAGAAAAGAAAAGAAGACATACCTTGAGCTGGGAAAGATCCTTCAAAATTGATATTATTATCTAGAATAAGATTTTTAAGAGATGTCAATGTGCTCAGTTGTTGTATGATTGTCTGGTTGAAACTGTTATAGCCAAGGTTCAAGGTTTCTAGCTTTCCCAATGTCGACAAACTTTCATAACCTGAAAGAAACAAATAGTTAAGCCCTTGCCACCCACAATCATATGACCTAAAGGCCCGGTAGGCAAATATAATTAATGTATTCAGGATTCCGATTGTTATCTAAATTATTTTCAAAAAGTTGTCAAAGTTATTTGAGCAATAAACTAAATTTTGGACCCCCATAATATAATAAACATGAGGATTTTTTAAGTTTACTTGATCTACAGATGTAAATCGTTTAAAGTCTTTATCTTCCTCAAGTGCCTAATATGGGCAACATCTGGATTTGTTTTGGGGATGGTGAAATAATTGGAAGTAACGGATCATGGAAGAGAGAAAAAGAGAAAAATTAATAGTTGTTTTTTTCTTACTTTTTTTATTTTTATTTATATATTTTTTAAAACACTATTCTAGGGCTCAAGGATGAATATGAAGGTTCTTTTCTTTAACCTTTTTAAAAAAATTGTCTCTTCCTATTTTTTATATTTTTAAGATGATGAACTTCCTAGGTACTATATATATTTTTATCGTTTTCAAAGTGAAGAAACTCATGAGGAGTTGTATTCATATTTTTATTGAAATGAAAGAAATCTTCTATGGATTTTGATCTCCTTTAGGAGGGTTTCTCCATTTAGGAGGGTTTCTCCACGTTATAATTGATATCATCTTACTTATATATATTATTATTATTATGGTTATACTTTCTCGCTAGGTTATAATTTTGGAAGAATTTTGAATCTATGCATGTGAAATATTCACCATTCTCATTTGTTAGCTATTCCCACTTGACCAAGTTGTTCTTCAATTATCATCTACCTCTCATAAGTGGTATTAGAGCTTGGTTATGGGAGTAATTGGTTTTGAAAAGGATGGAAAATTAGGTTGGATATATGGAAGTCCACAATGAAAGATTTTGTCATCATCAAAGATTTATTAGGTACTCTTAAGGGTAAAGAAGCTAAGCCAATGAATATTTTAACTTGAAGGGGAAGAAGATGAACAAAAAGGCAATAACATATATTAGGCAATGGATTGATAAACCCTCATGTAATCATGTAGCAAATAAAATAAATTCATATGATCTCATGAAATAGGAGTTAATATTTTTTTTTTAAAAAAAAAAAAAGTGCTATGATTAAAATATTTAGTTGAAGTTAATAAACATGAAGTTAAAGGAAAGAACTCCAATGATAAATCATTTGAATGCTTTTCAAAGTATGGTAAACTAGTTGATTGCTAAAATGGTGATAGATAGGGATTGTAGTTTCATGGGTTAAACGGGTTATCCGATTCGACCCGCCCCTATTAAGGCAAGTATGGAACTATACTAATCGGGGATGGGGCTCTCATTGAGTGCCACAAGCACTAGGTTGAAATGTGCGCTTTCTACTAGATGAGAGGCTAACCAATTTATTTTCAAATCTATGTTATGTCAATTTGTCTCCAAAGAGTCATCATCTCAAACAATAGGCAATACTAAAAAAAAAATAGGATATCTACCATCAATATGCAAGGCATAAAAATGTCATTTACTGCCTAAATATCCACGAGGAAAAAAAAGCAACAAATATATCAGACAAGACACTACTTTAACAGTTTCAAAAAAGCAGTCTTATGGTCTAGAGAGTGAAAAAAAAAAATGATTAGATAGATACTCTTCACATCAGCTTCTGGGATTAAGGAGCTCAATCTAACAAAATTTCAAATCTCAAATCTCAAATCTTTAGATGAGAACACATACTCATCCAAAAACAAAGTTTTTGATAGTAATGATCAAACAAAATAGGTATCACCATGCACCAATGGCATGTTTGAAGACCCTAAAACCTAATCAAGGATCATGAGGGTTAAGGCTTAAGAAAAATCGGTTTTGGAGTCCATGTAAGCTTTAAAATGCCTCCACTTCTTCCATTAAAGGTAGAATACTAACTTAAAATCTCACATCAGTGTTGAAGTTTAGTTCTGATATTTTTATAATAGTTCATTCCTTTCTTTGCAGATATTTTACATTTTGGACCTAATGCGTCCTCATGACTAACCTCGCCATGTGATTAATTTTGGGGCCAGGGGATATGTGCACCCTTGAGAGACTCTTAACTACATTCACCACTCTTGAAGCCCACATGTGAAAATGGGAGATTTGGAAGTTGAGTCTATGATCCAATCCAATGATGGGCTCACTGTTGGGCTTAAACTAGGAGGTAGTTGATGATATAAGAATTAAGATGCAAGTAGTTGAAGCTTTGGCCAATAAAGTAATTAGTTGGCATTCAAATATATGTGTCTGACCTTACCACCTCGATTATCATTATGATAATAGATGCTCCTCAATTAGAAGTACAATAATAGACATAACAACATCTATTATAATTATTTTAATAATCATAATCCACTTAGAAGTTCAATAATAATAATAATAATAATTGAGCTTTTAAGTGAATTATGACAATTATTATTATTATTGTCATAGAAGTTCAATAATCATCTTGTGAGATAAAAATTTCAAAAAAGAAATTTTTTTTCTGATTTTTCTCCATTAATTATAGGATCGTAAGGAAAAAAAAAGATATTTGTTGTTGCTCTTACAAAAATCACCAATTAATTGGACTCTATGTCCTAGGATTGGACCACGGTTTGTAACCCTCTCTGACATCCCATCTAATTGTAGATAAGATTCATTGATCCGCATGCAAGTGTAAGAAATGATAGAATTTAATGGAATACCTTGTGTTGATGATTGGAAGCCCTCCAAGACATTGTGGCGCAAATCCAATATTTCCAAGTCTCTCAAACTTGCTAATTCTACATTAAAAATGAACAAAATAAAAACAAATTAACCAAGAAACCTTCAAGTTATAAAAATACATTGTACATAACTTTGGAGATCAAAATAAAGTAGAGGACTAACATTACCTTTAATGGGAAAAGATCCATATAAACCTATTTTCCGCATAACCAAAATTTTAAGGGATGTTATCGTCTTCAACGATCCTATTATATTGTTGTTAAACTCATTACTACTGATGTTCAAGACCTCCAACATTCTTAAGCTTGACAATTTTTCAAAGCCTACAAAGAGGAGAAGTTAATTTTGATTAGAAGAAATATTGTGAAAGTTCAATCAGTTTTATAGAATAAAAAGAAATGAAATTTAAACTGAATAATAAATTAAAAAAATTAACTATTAATGTACAATAAATTTATATAATAAATTTTCGATTTTTTTTACATTGGCCTTTGCAAATATTTAAAAATATGATATTAGGAAGAAAAAGAGTCTTCCCACTTTGAGAAAATATCCTTCATTTCCAATTTTTTGAAACTTTAAATATTATTTGAGGTGGAGTTTATTTATTTATTTATTATTTAATTTTAAATAGAACTTAAAATCAAATAGTGTTTAATAATATTAAATATTAAGTTATTTATTTTTATAATATTTTATTATTATTATACACAACTTTTCAGAAGATCAAATTAGAGCTACCAGTCTTATTGAGAAGACCGAGGGTGTAATAAGTGCTAGTCTTGACTCTTTGCTGATCCTATCACTGCCTATTTAAAATACTACTAATATATATCTCATGCTAAAACTCACTTCATTCACTCAGCTACCAGTCTCAGGAATAATCCCTCTTATTCCATCCTATAAGTCCTGCCATACTATTTGCTTTTGAAGAGCTCGCATGAAATCCTCCACCACCTCTCACTCCCAATTGTGAAACTGTCTAAAGAAACAGGGACGCCAGTGACCCTCTGCCCCATCCTACTCCTGCATATCTGATACCCATGACTCCTTTATCTGGCAATGGCAAACAAAGCAGGGAAAGAGTCTTTCAACGAAGCGTCCCCTCACCAGTCATCCAACCAAAATTTAACTCTCCCATTCCTTACAATGAATCAAACTTTGCTCTTAAAAGCCTCCCATCTTTCCTTAATAGCCTTCCAAAAATTGACCTCATACCCTTCCTTTAGCACCCCAAAACACCAACCTCCTAAAGAAAATTAATTAATATGTTTGTTTTTTTTAATTAAAAATAGAAAATAAAAACTATTTCATAAAATGAAAATAGAAATAAAAATCAGACATCTTTTTGCCAGACAAAAGGCAACGTGATTCTATCTCTAAATCTACTTTAGAGATCTTAATCTTGCTCTTTTTTATCAGACAATCTAAAATTCAAGTGAAGACAGATGACATACCTTCATACTCAATGCATCCATCAAATGAATTTGCTGATAAATCCAAATTACGAAGTTCTTCAAAAGGAAGAAATAAAGAGGCATTTAGTAACCAATATTTGTCATTGGCGTGATATTCTAACCATTTGGGCGCTGACGAATCCTTTAAACTTGAAATTTGCCTTGTATTGTTTAGAAAAAGGCCTGTAACTTGACCTGTAATAGGATCACAACCAACTCGCTCCCATTCACAACAATTGCTAGATTCATCATCAACCCATGAAGGAAGAAGAAGATCTGGATCTTCGTTATTCAACATTAGAAATGCCTTGAATTCAAGCAAGCCTCTTCTCTCTCTCTCAATACAACCTCCTAATGCATGAATAGGATGTTTGTGCACCAAGAGCAATAACCAAACCCAAGCCAAGCACTTACACAACAACCTCACCATTTTGAGGATTTAGACATATCACACCCAAGAGCTAGGCTGAGGATAATAATATATCATGTTACGGATGCAAGTGGCGGTGAGAAAATTTTGTTAGGTTCACACGTGAAATTAATGCGTTGGTTGGGTCATCTTTTCCATAGTCCTTTATGTATAATTGGTTCTAAAAAATTTTAAGAAAAAAAAAAAGGAAAATTATTTTCTTTTGATATTATTTTAATATTTTTTGAAACCAAATATAGTCTTAAATTCTCACCTACTTTTATAATTGTTCGCACCCATTTGTATAAAAGTCAAAGTCCAAACATAGCTGTGAAAATAAGCTAATAAAAATTAATATAGTCTTCGTGTAAGTCAAAAGAAAAGGATAGATGGTGAGTGATAAATGTGAACAAACGACACTTCAATTTGGTCTCTACTTGTGTAGAATTCCATGCTTGGGTTGAAAAAAAAAAAGTGTTCATATTAGGCGTCTAGCTAGAAAATTGCCTTTTAATAATGAAAAAATGTTTTGTATTTTCATTTAAAAAATAATATTAGGTTAAAAAATATGTTAGGATAATTTTTTTCTATTTTCATTTAAACTCAAATGAAACATCAAAATTTGTCTCATAACATTGTGCATTATATAAAATTTTGAATCATATTTCTTTTCATCATTGCTTACATTAGCAAAAGTTAAATCCAAACATATTTTACAAATTCTATTTTCTAAAAATTATTTTCATTTTTTAAATCATCCGAAATTTTTAAGAAAATAAAAAATAAATCTGTTTTCAAAAAATTTGAAAATATAAAATGAAAACTAAAAAACGTTTAAAAGACGAAACACAATCTTGTTATTTCTTCTTTAAAGATAATCTTGCTCTTTTATACAAAAATCCAAGTGGGAAAATAAGCTAAAAATTAATATTCAGCCCATAAGTCAAAAGTGGTATCTTGTGGAATTCCATGCATTGGTTGGAAAAAAAAAGAAAGTTTAATTGTGTACGTAGGAGGCGTCCAGAAAATTGCATTTTATGTCTATCTTCTACTATGTTATTCTAGAAGATATCAATCATGTCGGTTGTTCAATAAATGTTTGATCTTATTCCATTATCTTTATATTGGTGAAAAACTATATCTTGCTTGCAATTTGATACAACATTTTATATTAATTATGTATGATTTTTAAGATATATTTCCATTACTCACACTCATATATAATATTTTTGGACCAAATAATTCCTTATTTCTTCTTTGAGATGAAACCTATCTTTGTTCACTTTCAGGGAATGAACAACCATAGAGGAGTTAGATAGGTGTGATTCATCCATATGAAAGCACTGCAAGGCCTTCACCATATACATTAACTAGTAGGCTAACAAGCCACTTAAAAACACTCGATTTGAAAGTCAAGACCAAATTTTGATTTTTCAAAGATCTTTCATTCAAAATTCTTTTGTTAAATAATTAACCATTCTTTTGAAATCTTAAGGAGTTCCCATAAGATTGAAACAATAAATAAAAACTTCCCTTTTAATTATTTTCTTTCCCTAATAATAATAAATATCCTTTTGTTGTAAGACTACATTAGTGCAATTTATGACACCCATATTAGTGCATGGGTTCCAACTTTCCTATTAATAAACAAAATAGTTTTAGGGGTTAAAAAACAGTTATAACACAAAATGCTATGTGCACATGTGATTTTGAAATAATATTCACATTTTTTTATGCTAGTTGGAAAGGAAATATGAATGATGTGCCTACTTTTTTGGATGCACTAACTAGACCAAAAGTCCATTTTTCCTAGCCAAGTGAAGAAAAATATTATTTGGTCAATTCTAGTTATCCTTGTAAATTTGCATTTCTATCACCATATTGAAGTGAATGATATCATTTACAAGAATATCAGGGTAGACACAATCAATCTAAAAGGTATAAAGAACTTTTAAATTATAGACATTCATCCTTTCAAAATATTTTTGAAGTGTGCTTTGATGTTTTAAAAACACGGTTTCCAATCTTAAGGATGATAATTTGCTATAAGCCAAGTAGATAATCATTAATTGTTATTACATGTTGTATCCTTCATAATTGGATTCGACTATAACATGAAATAATCAATTGTTAAGGGATTTTGAGGTAGAAGACCTTTCATTCTAAGGTGAAGAAGGGACAATAGATAACACAAGTCACTCAATCGATTTATCATGAGATTGCAACTGGTATAGCACCTTTACAAATCAAATTGTTCAAGTGAATTGGGCAAATTATATCAATGTCAATCCATGACTTGTATTCTATTATATCAATGCCAATTCTAAATATTTGTTAATCCTTTAGTTATACACACACACACACACACACACAAATATAGTAATATGATGCATGTTGTAATTGCAATAAGATATGGTATTTTTAGATCAAGTAGTTCTTTATTTCTTCTTTTAGATTAAACTTATCTTTGCTTGCTTCAAGTAAACAAAAAACCATAAGGGAGTTAAATGTGTATGATTTATCCATATGAAAGAACTTCAAGATTTTCATCATATATGTCAATTGATAGACTAACAATCCACTTAAAAACACTCAATCCATAGGTCAACACAAAATTTTGGTTTTTCAAGATCATTCATTCTAAATTATTTCGTTTGATAATGAACTATTCTTATAAACTCTTAAGGAGTTCCAATGAGATTGCAAAAATCAAAAACCTCCCATTTAATCTATACAATAACATAATTTGATTAAGTAGATGATATGATTATCATGACTTGATCTAGAATGTGATATCTGATTTTTCAATCAATATTGCTTCAATCATTTTAATCCTTCAAGGAATTGGTTGCATCATGTATTTTAAATTCAAATAATTATTTGTTGTAAACATTTTAACTCTTCAAGGAATTGGTTGCTTCAAGCATTTTTAAATACTTTGAGGATTTTAACATATTTATGAAAATATGTTGTCACGATATCATAAAGTATATATCAAATCCTTTGGGAATGATCAATTATATGATTGAATTATTATTAGAATTGATGTGGGGTATGCTCAAAAAACCTTATGCTATAACTTTTGTTTATCTCAATTTCACTTTTGTATAATAACTCATTGGTATCAAATGGTTTTTATGACTTCAAGTATCATTTATATCCAAAAGACTTTATATCCTTAGATATTAAACTTTAAGTGCATTTGTATCCAATTAAGCTTAGATTTTAAGAATCAAACTTTAGGTAGTGATACTTTTATTGACAAATTTAGTTTTTGCCTTAATTGCTTCTTTCTATATTTTGCTAACAATTTCTATATTAGTGTACTTGCACAATTCATGATTTGAAATCTTCACCATTCCTTTCATCTATAGAGAAGATATATTGTCTATGACTACAGTATTTGATAATATCTTTATGTCAACATTTACATGATTGATAGAGATTTCTTTACTTTTTAGGTACATATACCTCTTTAAGAGTTGCTTTTCAAGTTGTTTCTCTACTAAGGCTATTTGTTTAATTTGTGTATGTACAAGGGCAACTAATAATATTTTATGATTATGATACATTATCATTAAAAAAATGTTCAAAATGATTGAGGAATTTACCATATGTATGAGTAAAAGTATTGAAATTAAATATAGTTAAACATGTTTATAAAGTAAAGATTTGTTTAAGAAAATTAAAGTGATGCAAATAATTTTACAAATCAATGCAAGGTATGCTCTGAAAACCTTATGCTATAACTTTTGTTTATCTCAGTTTCACTTTTGTATACTAACTCATTGGTTTCAAATGATTTTTATGACTTCAAGCATCTTTTACATCTAGTAGACTATATATCTTCAAATATTAAACTTCAAGTCCATTTGAATTTTGTTGAAGGCTATATTAATTTGAATAAAAGATTGCTTAGTCCTCCATAGTTTCAACAAATTAATCACCTGAACATTGATACTTATGGGCACACATGGACCCGAAAATTGGATAGGATTCAATAAGAATGTTTTTGTTGGTATATTAAGGATAGCACGCTGTTGTTGAACTTTGTAGGTTTCATTCCACGCCTTCAGAAATGTCTGTACATGCATGGCACATAAAAGATATCTTTTTTATTCATTTTATAATACAATTTATGTGCATGTAGTACCAATGGGCATAAAAATATGATGATATCTCTAATTAAAGGAATTGATTACCATCGTCTTCTAGCTGAATTCTCAATACCTGCACGAGGAGAAAGGGATAGTTACCTGTGAATCATTGGTTTTTCCATTACCAACAGCTCCATAATTCATCACATCAAAATAAGGCGACCTTGCATTTGTAGTACTGCTAAAGCTAGATAATGTTACCATGCATAAAAAAAAAATATTGATCCTGCATGCATAAGTCATTAATATATTCCCACTTGTAAGGATTCTAGTATTCCTCCAAACATTTAAAATTTAGTTGCACTAATGTCATTAGAGGAATACTCACCATTCTATCATCACAGTAAACTACACAATCAGTACATAGTACTACTAAGTTTTACGTTTGGGTAATAACCATTAATATTCCTTTATATATAACTAATAGACAACACCTAGCTGACCAATAAGAAGAAGACCCAAGCCACAAGAAGCTAACTGCCTAGTATCAGCTTCAACAAACCAAGATTAGCTGCAACAAACCAAAGTCAGTTAAAAACGTCTTCAGGTAGGAGGTTAGTTAGTTAGTTTGTTGTACAAATGAATATAAAAGCACTAGTATACAAGTACTAGAGATATCTCTTAATAGAATGAAAAATATCCACTTTTTGCAACTCAACTTCAAAAACTGACAATAATGGGTTGTGAAGCTAGTTATAGGGTTGTCGTATACATTAATATTTCCATAAAGAAATATATATAACTGATTTTGTACATTTTCATATTGCCAGTGATTGCTATGGACTAACTAATTAATAGTTGCCATTTCAATTTAGGAGTGACGCTCTTTTGAGTGTTTTTGCTCCTAAGTCATTGTCTCGGCCTATCCCACCATAATTCATGATGGATTTACATTGTGTATATCATCAAGGGCCAGAGCATGGGACTAACCATTGTACTGTTTTGAGACATGCCATCTAGGCCTTGATCGATCAGGATTTGGTTCACTTGGGTTAGCCGAGTGTAACAACAAACCCATTACCAGCCCATACTACACACGTAGTTGCTCCTCCGATCGATGGCATACATTTCATTGACCTTGTTGAGTTTGATGATTATATTCACATGCTAAGTTGTGACAAGTCAGAGTTGGAGCCCATAGTAGTGGATGGGATTAATGAGGTAGATGGAGTGACTTTGGGCCAACGGATGCTCATATTATTTAGATTGGTCCTCGATGTTACATCAGTACAGTCGAACACTATTGATAGGTCCGACCACATTACCTACTATGTTCCAAGTTTTGAGGATTCTCACATTCTTTAACCAACTACTAGGTCAACCTTGGATTCATAAGGCTGGAGCCATTTCTTATTTCCTTCATCAAAATGTGAAGTTCATTCATGATGGAAAGGTCATCACGGTACACTCCATTGGAGATATGTTTGTCTCTTCGAGCTAGTGCTTCAGATAAGGCATAGTAAGGATGACCTATTTTTGATTGGGTTCACACTTGATGAGGTGCAGACTCTTAAGATTGAGGATTTTTGTACAGACTTCGTGGCTATGTCATTTGATCAGCACAACAGTACAGTGGTACTTGACATGATGGGGTTAGGGTGATGTTAGTATGGGCCCAGTGAGTTTATAGATGTCGTTGATCATGATGTACCATTTGGACTTGGGTTCATTCCCACTGAGGTTGATTATCAATACATGGTGTGACTGCACAAGGAAAGGGTAAGGGCCCGATTGTCTCACACACCATTTAACTATCATGTTCGCCATATAGCATGAGTTTGGCGGACTATGTGAGGCCACTAGAGCTATAGATGCATTCAGAGGGGATTTTTAGTGGACTCGGTGTTGTTCAAGAAGCTAATCTTCAACATATTGTCCATCAGCTTCAGTTAAGTGATGGAGCTCCTGGCTTTTCCACGTTTGCATTGGCTGTCCTGACATCTCTAGATCATATGAGCCTCTTGACACTCTATTCATGGAAGAGGTTGTTGAGTATGGGACATTCGTTGAGAATGGGGACAAAGTAGATAGAGTTGTTCCACACGACGAGTACATTGATGAGATGTTCGCGATGGGTATGAGTCAGATTGATGGAATAATTTGGCCTGAGCTTGTTTCACCAGTTGATCTCTTCGGGGTGTCTTCTATCAAGGTTGTTGAGGAGATTTAGACTACTCCTACTCTAAAGCTTTCAAAGGATGCTATGGTTGTTGATGATTTATTTGAGAGTACTATTGGCCCAGTTGGGGGAGCGTTTGACTTTGTGGACCCACCTCTTTCATTTGATGTTTATCGGGATTTTTTCTCGTTTTGACAATGTTCATGATTTTTCATTTATGGATTTGAGCATTTTCGAGTATTTACTTATCTTTTGTGATATCACTTTATCTGCACCCCATTTACCCACATCACAAGTATTTGATATAAATGATGAGATTGCACAACATGATTCAGATGAGGACTCATCTTTTACTTTTGATTCAAGCCTCATTGATTAGAGAGTTTCACCCGCTATAGGAGACATTGAGATCGTTGATTTCGGTACCGCAAACTAGCATAGAAAGTTGAGGATGGGACTGGATTTATCTATAGATGAGAGAGATAGCCTCATCTAGTTATTCGTATCATATTTGGACGTTTTTGCATGGTCTTATGAGGACATGTCGGGCCTTGATCCATCTATACTCCAACACCGCTTACCACTTTTGCCCCATGCCATACCTGTTAAGCAGAAGTTGAGACAATTTCACCCCTCGTTGGAGTTTGCAGGTGAAAAATGAGATTCAAAAGCTGCTCAACGTGAGATTTTTATGAGTGATCGAGTATCCCAAGTGGTTAGCCAATGTCATCCCTATTCCTAAAAAGGACAGCAATGTGAGAGTTTGTATTGATTTCCAAGATCTCAACAAGGCCGGTCCTAAGGATGATTTTCCTCTCCCATACATTGACATGCTAGTTGATAGTACGATAGGTCATTCAATGTTATCCTTTATGTACAGGTTTTTCGAGTATAGTCACATCTTGATGGCTCTAGAAGACATGAGAAGACGTCCTTCATTACTAAGTGGGGTATTTACTGCTACAGAGTGATACCATTTGGGCTGAAGAATGTAGGAGCTACATAATAGAGAGCAGCGACCACTCTTTTACATGACATGATGCATCAGGATGTCGAGGTTTATGTAAACGACATGATAGTGAAATCTCGAGATAGAGCAGATCAACTGACATCTTTTGAGAGATTCTTTGAGATGATCAAACAATTCAATGAGACTAAATCCCAAGATGAGAACTTTTGGAGTGACTTCTAGGAAGCTATTAGGATACATGGTCAATGAGAGAGGCATAGAAGTGGATCCAAATAAGATCAGACTCATTCTTAACATGCTTACGCCAAGAATTGAGAAAGATATCAGGGGTTTCTTGGGTAGATTGCAATATATCAGTAGATTCATTACCAGATTGACAGACATTTGTGAGCCCATTTTTAGACTCTTGAGGAAGAGTTAGCCTATTGTTTGGGATGATCAGTGCCATCGCGCATTTGAGAGGATCAAGGAGTATTTATTGTCGCCTCTAGTTTTGGTGCCTCCTACACCAGGCTGTCCCTTACTCCTATACTTGTCAGTCTCGGACATAGCCTTAGGATGCATGTTAGCTCTGCTGGATGATTCGAAAAAGGAGCAAGCTATTTATTATTTAAGTAAGAGGATGTTAGATTATGAGATGAGATACGTCATGATTGAGCTCTTTTGTTTGGCACTAGTTTGGGCTACTCGGAGACTGAGACATTACATGATAGAGTATTCAGTGCACTTGATATCCTGTCTAGATTCCCTGAGATATTTGTTTGATAGGCCTGCTTTGATTGGTTGACTCAAGATGGTTGGTACTCTTGACTAATTTCAATATTCATTGTGTTACTTAGAAGGCTATTAGAGGAAGCATTGTTGTGGATCACTTAGCCTCATTACCAATTTCTACTGGTCGAACTATTGATGATGACTTCCCAGATGAGGATATCACTACTGTGACTAGCTTGTTAGGTTGGCGCAATTACTTTGATGGCGCAGCCAACCATTCTAGATACGAGATAGGTGTTTTGTTGATATCCCCTCATGGCTACCACATTCCTAAATCTATTCATTTGGCATTCTCCGATCAACACCCTTTCAAGAACAATATCGTTGAGTATGAGGCTTGTATCTTGGGATTAGAGACAACCCTTGAGCTTGGGATTAGATAGATGAAGGTGTTTGGTGACTCCGATTTGGTATTAAGGTATATTCAGGGCGACTAGAAGACTAGAGATGTGAAGCTTAGGCTTTACCATGCATACTTGGAGCTACTGGTTGGGAAATTTGATGATTTGAGATATACACATCTACCTAGAGAGAATAACCAGTTTGTTGATGCCTTAGCTACTCAAGCTTCCATGATTGAAATTCCTGTTGATACCATTGTTCTTCCTTTACTAATTCAGTTGAGATCTGTTCCTGCCTATTGTTGCTTGATTGACGAGGTAGAGTTAGATTATGCTTTGCCTTTGTATCATGACATATACCAGTTTCTAAGATTTGGTACATATCCTAAGGTCACCACAGCTAGAGATAAGAGAGCATTAAGACAGTTAGCCACCTAGTTTGTGATTTGTGAGGAGACATTGTACAGATGATCAGCTAATGGGATGTTACTATTGTGCTTGGATTGCACCTTTGTCGACTGAGTGATGAAAGAAGTTCATGCGGGAGTCTGTGAACCATATATGGAATGGCATATGTTAGCCCATAAGATCATGAGGACTTGCTATTTTTGGTTGACCATGGAGAAAGACTATTTCCAGATTGTTCAGAGATGTCCAGAGTGCCAGATGCTGGGAACCTCATTCATGTGACACCTTCAAAGTTACATGCACTAACTTCACCATGGCCATTCTCAGTATAGGGTATAGACATCATTGGGAAGATTTGGCCAAAGTCTTCTAGTGGTCATGAGTTTATCTTGGTTACCATTGATTACTTCACTAAATGGGTGGAGGCTACCTCATATGTGAGATTGACATCATCTAAGGTCATTAGTTTCATTAGATCACACGTTATATGTCATTATGGAGTCTCTCATGAGTTGATTTTGAATAGAGTAGTGCATTTCAAGGCAAAGGTTGACACCTTATCATAAAGATATGGTATCCAACATCTTAAGTTGTCCGCATATAGGCCATAGACTAATGGAGCGGTAGAGGTTGCAAATAAGAATATTAAGAGAATCTTATGGAGGATGGTTGAGACTTCTCAGGATTGGTCAAAGAAGCTATATTTTGCATTGTGGGCTTATTAGACTTCTTTTTGCACTTCTACAGGAGCCACACCCTATTCCTTTGTGTATGGTATGAAAGTAGTGCTACTAGTTGAGATAGAGATGGGTTCATTGAGGGTAGCATTGGAACAACAAATTTCAAAGGCAGATTGGGTTCATGCTCGATTAGACCAACTCAATCTCTTATATGAGAGAAAATCGAGGGTAGCAGACCATGTTCATGCCTATCAGTGGAAGATGGTTCGCGCTTTCAAGAAGCGGGTTAAGTCTAAACCATTACAGATGGGTGACTTAATCTTGAGGGTCATTAGAAGATTGATCAGAGATCCTAGAAGAAAGTTCAGACCTAATTGGAGTGGACCTTATTTCATTAGGAGTTGACCCTAGTGGGTGTTGCATGGTTGATGGATCTAGACAGGAACCAATTCTCAAAGTCAACAACCAATTCTCAGAGTCATCCAATTCTCACAGGATGGGTGGTCACCATTTCTGTTAGCCACATGCCTTATTATCCCCCTTTTGACATATAGACCGTTGCTAACCCATTAAGCCTCACATGTGCATCATAACCTTTCTTTTTTATTACTTTGCTTACACTTTTACAACAGGATAGGGGCTCTTTAGTGTATGCATGCTTTGTTTAGGAGTTTCATGAGCCTTGAGCCTATGGGTGCATTCTTCTCATTATTTTTCTATCATCACGTTACCATATTTCATCATATCTCATTGGTTGTGTTCTTCATTTTTTTTTCTTTGTTATATTTGCTACTTGTTCTATTTCATCTTTTCTCCACCTTGAATGGTGATCCTCCTTAGTTCATTACATGGAGGATAGTCACATCATTTCCATTATTTATCCCATGGGCGTTGATCCAAAGATCCTTAGTTTGAGAAGGTCATCTCATTAGAGAGAGTTTATGATACTTTAGCGTTTGAGAGCATGTCCATCCATTATTGATCTTATTTCTTTGGGGCTCATTTGTTTATGTTCAGGGCATATGCATTTGTATATATGTAGATAAAAAAATAAAAAAATAAATGCATGTGAGTATGTGCATAGTATTTTCCATCATTGAGCATGTATATTGATATTCGAGGGTCGCTTTATTGAGTATGTTTGTTGGTGAGAGTTCGCATGTGAGTTTTTCGATACCCTCCATTCTTTATATTTACTTCATTTGTTTTTAGAATGAGAGACGAGCAATCTTCTCCTAAAGGCTCTGGATTATTGTCCTTTCCATCATTACATTCATTGATGATGTGACTTCACTCCATATTTTGATTTGAGTTGATCATCATTCTTCTTTATATGTTCATTGTTTCACCATCATCCTTACTATTGCTTTCGATTCATCCCCTTCATTTCACCCCTTGTTCTTTTCTTACAACGACCTATTCCCAATTTGTTATTTTCTTTGTATTATTCTTACACATCTCATTATCAGTTTGATTTTCTTCATTGCCTCATTATTACTATTATACTCACATAGGGCACTCTTAGGTCAACGACTTAAATGATTTTCTATACATATTGCATTTTGTACATGAGGGCATGAGTTTTGATCATTGGGTATTTAGGCTTAGTTTCCCTTCATTTCTATTATCCTATCACCCTAGCCTACGTTTCGTCCCGTGTCTTAAGACCACCCTGAGGCCATGGGATCCGATGTCATATTTGACAGCCCCTACTCGAACAAGTATTTGAGATTTGGTTGATATTTAGATATCATTATGCTTCTTCTTCTAGGAGACATCTCTTTGATTTTTGGATCCGATTCAATTGTGGATATGGATGATTGGGATTACACATTGATGATGGATTATTTGATGTCATCTGATTTTCTGACTTACTGTACATCCGATGTCATACTTGGGCAAATTCCCTTTTGGTTGAGATTTGTATATCTCCATTAATTCGCATGATCCTTCCCATTTATGAGATACATGTCGAGTTGATGATTTGTTTCTATTTTATGATGATTCCCCAGTGGAGCCTTTCTTGAGTCATTCAATCATGCTCATACTTTATGATATGGTCATGATTCTCTGATGGAGTTATCTTAGGCACATAGACTCCCATATCATCATTTTAGTGGAGTACATGTCAGATCTCCTATACATCCCCATTGAGGTATTCTTGAGTCAGCGATAGACAGGCTCATGGTCACCATTTCTGGTGGGATATTTTTAAACTGATGACAAACTCACACACTTTCATCACCCCAATGGAGTGTCTTTGAGTTGATGACAAACTCCTTATTCATTCCCTAGTAGATCATTCTTGAGTTGATGACAGACTCACATACTTTCATTACCCCTAACGGACCATTTGGGTTGATGACAAATTCTCTTATTAGTTACCTTAGTGGATCATTGTTGAGTCACTAGGGCAGACCGGTATGCCTATGTTTTATGAGTTGTAGATAGTTTGACTTTTCGATATAGAGGTGATCGACTTAAGCCATTTGGTTACCTGCATGATAGGATGCATCAGTTGTTATATTGGAACATATTTTCCCTTTTTCTGTTGTGTACATGATTGATTTCTCACTTAGCATTTACAATCTTCTTTATTTGATTGAGTGATATTTACTCACATGGAGCACTTTTAAGCCAATGATGAATAGGCTCCCACACGTTGATCCTCAATGAGATAGTACAGTTTGATCATCTTGGTCATCATTGGGTTCCTCTTTAGTCACCAAGGCAAACCAGTATGCCTATGCTTTTTGAGTTGTTGATAGTTTGACTTTTTGATACAGAGGTGATTGGCTTGAGCCATTTGGTTACTTGCATGGTGGGATGCACTAGTTGTTATACTTGGGCATATTCCCTATTTTCTGTTGTCGAGCTGATTAATTTCTCACATAGCTTCTGCGACCTTCCTTGTAAATATTATAACAAGAATGATTACTTAAAAATGGCATATCAAAGTAAAACTTTTTATTAAACCTGATTTCTCAAAACAATGATTACGCTTTCATAAGATGTGATGTTATCATTGATAATTGATGAATATTTATATACAAATAACATTAAGGGGGTGAACTTAAACTTTTACTCTAATTCAAACACCATCTCCAACTCTAATTCAAATTAATAATAGTATTTTACTTAAGCTAAACTAATAATAGTTAAATATTAATGTTTTAATTAAAGACAAACATTAACTTTCACTACCATAGTCATCCTATCTCTTATTTTTCTTAGCCAAAATTGCTATGTATTTTAGGCTTTAGTAATATTATAATAGAGATTAACAGTCAAGAAATAAGGGTTGTTGCTAAGGTTAATGTAGGTATAATTTTTAGATTTGATTGCATTAATTAAATTTTTGTTGATATATCATGAGTCATCTGGTGAACCCTTGTGCTAATCTTGTACCTTCATAATTCAATCAACATAAGTCAATTTCCTCAAAGAATTTAATAGAAAATATTTGTTGAAAATATTGTGACGATCTTGAACAGTGTTGGCTAAGATGTAAGGGGTGGCTAGATGATAATCCACCACATAATATAGAACTTTAGGATATTTTTCATATTTTCATGAGGGTTGGGTTTAACTCCCTCAATCTCATCAATTTCTTTTGGTCAATTTCATGATAAAATACCAAAGGAGTTTTACGAGTTTTGAAGGCTTTTGCAGGATGACTTAATAACACCTTCTTCGATTGTATATCAATAACAATTCTTAATTGTGACCGTGGGGGTATGCATGTAAATTTAGAAAACCATAGAAGGCCAGCCCACAATCTATTAATAATAGCAATGGCAGAGCAAAGCCACGTAGAAACCCACTAGCAAGTGCAACAACTATTCCAAAATTCAGAATTTTAAATTAAAGAGAAATTTATTGTTTGGGCAGAATCCAAAAGCTACGGTTCTTTCTATATAAGACTTTGTTTGCATTATCTTCGATAGCTTCTAGGCTTTATATTTGTATAGTGATGGCTTTTTCAAGTAATAGGTTTTGTGACTGTTTTCTGATTTAATATGTGTCATGGTCCATTAACATTTGTCCAATATATCTTTTAGAGGGCTGAGTTTTATTTGCCAAAAGTGGAACAACAGCCATGTATCTTAACAATGATGGCACTTTTACCTCTCATCGAAGCATTTGATCACATATCAAATTTTAAAGCATGGAAATGTGGTTGTGAAAGTTTCAGTTGTTGCCTCCTTATGAGAGATCATCAGGATTATAGCACTAGATGCTCATTACAATGATAATCAAAAGAAGGTACTCATAATTGAACTACTTAATATGCTAAATCATGCAATTTTCTTTTGTTTCGGATGGTAAAAGTTATTAATTCACTACTGTAAAAATAAGTTATGGTTTCACTTTTAAAATAATGACACCATATGACTTAAAATCCATAAAGGTGACACATCATATAAAAATTTTCAATTAGGATCGATGATTTTAATTTTAGGTTTATAGTGTTAGTTTTTGAAAAGTGACACCATATAAAATGTTTTTTAAAAAAAATATTAGAACTTAATGGGCCAACTTTGAGAATAATGATAGTATATAAAAAGGTCATTGTTTCCACATACCCACAATCCAAAAAAATCTCATTCCATAACCCTAACCAAAATTTTCTTCTACCTCTTCTCACATCCATAATTAACACACAACTGCACTTCTCTACTTCGTGGACTTCCAGGTAACCCAAAATCTCTTAGATATATCATTTTCATTTTTTTTTTGTATTAATGTCAAAATCTTTATTAGCACAATTGATTTATATTCATTGATTTAGTATATCTGTCATGTGGATCGTGTAAATAGTGGTTTTTTATTGAGTTGTAGGAAAGTAAAAAATAGGTTTAACATTCCATCATATCTTCTGTTTCATTTTTAAACCCATAAACCCCAAAATGAATGAAAATAAGAAAAATGAATGATTTTTTTTTTTTTTTTTTTAATATCTTTCATACTTAGAATGAGAAATAAACATTTTACAACATGAAATTTTCTTTTGATTTTGCAGGAAATTTCATTTGATGGGATATTCTGTTTGTTTTCAAAGAATATTATAGTATATTGTGATGAGGATATTGATTGGTGATATTTGAAAAATAATTTTTTAGAAAATTATTCTCAAATATTATCATTTCCTACAAAAGTAAAAATGAAATAGTTTTCATATCATGTTGGAGTCAGTTTGGAATGTTGGAATTAACAATGAGAAATTAATTTTATTTTTCATTTATTCATGTAAATGCATTGTTTTTTTAAATTTTAAATAGGAATGAAAATTTTAATAATTATAAAAATGATCAAATCTTATATTTTGATATTTTTTTCTATTATTTTACGTATAGTTAATATCTCGTCTTGTTTTTTGTTTTTACCTTTTTTTCTTATTGTTTTTATTTGAGATTGATGATGAAATTTTCCTTTCAAGGTTAGAAATTTTCTATAAAATCCTTTTATTACATAATTTTTTCAATTCCTTCCGTAAAACTCTTCTTTTTTCCTTTTTTTCTTTTAGATGTTTGATAATTTTCTTTTGATTTTCATAAAGATATTGGTTGGTGATATTTGGAAAATAATTTTTGACAAAATTATTCTCAATATTGTCATCTCCCACAAAAGGATTCTAAAAACATGTTTTTTTTTTTTTTTGACTTTTTTTCTTATTGTTTTTATATGCATTGACCAAACTTTGGAGTAATTTGAGATTGATGATGAAATTTTCCTTTCAAGGTTAGGAAATTTCTATAAAATCCTTTTATTACAAAATTTTTTCCAATTCCTTCCATAAAACTCTTCATTTTCTTCATTTTTATTTTTATTTTTTGAAAAAAATGTTTGATAATTTATTGATCTAAAGAATATTAAAAGTAAAAAATTTAAAATATTGAATAATTTTTCCTTTGATGTTTTTATTTTTTTATTATTTTTATTTGAACATATTTTTCATATCCAAATTTTTTATTAATTATTTTACCTAGAAAAAAAAATATATCAATTGGTGTTATGACTGAAAAATCAATAATTTTTATGAAAGATTCTTTAATTCTTTCTCAAACTAATTTTTCTCTTAACATTTCTTAATAATGAATTAGGTTTTTTTGTCTTATATACACAATTTTTATGTTTGTTATAATATCATGTCCTGTGATATTAGTAGTTGAAGACATGTTTATATTTTGTTACTAAAATTTTATTTTATATAATTGAGATGAAATTTAATGGACATTGTTATTTCATAAAATGAACATTAAAAAATATTGAAATTAAGAAAATCCTTCAAGGAAATAAAAAAATATAAAAAAAATTAATGTTAAAAATGATTTTTAATAGCATAATGAATTATAAAAAATAAATTTAAAAAGTGTAGATTTTAAGTGGAAGATTAGTATTTTCTAAAATTTAGATTTATATTTTGATTTTGTAGTTTTAATTTATTTTTTATTTTCTTGAATTGTTTTTATTTGAGTTCAAATGTGACTACTTTGTTATGAGATTCATTAAAGAGATAATTGTTGATTCTACAATTATTGCATTAAAGGTTTTACTCATATAATGAATTGTAAATAGTTTCATTCTTCTAATTATTGTGATATTAATGTTATTCTCATTTGATTTCAGTTTGATGACAAAAAAACGCATTCTCAAGTAGAATTTGATGAAATTAGGGGAAAATGGATTGCTTTTGTGTTAAAACTAATCATGAATCATGTTGATGTATTGTGATCATGCATGGTGAGTCCCTTAGTTGTTATATGAATTTTCCATTAGTATTGTATAGCATTACTTATTCTTTACGAACTATTTTTATATGAAAATGGAAAAAAGAAAAAAGAAAACATTAGTACTTAGATTTGTTTATCTTTTATAACATCACATTTTTATGTTCAATAAGAACTCTAAAACTCATTAAACTATGAAATACAGGCATACACTCTTGGGAGGACAATATGAAGAATAAAAAGAAAGGAGAAAGAGGCAACAAGATTTAGGTTTTTAGATGTGACTCTTATGCTATACAAGATTTAGGCAACAAGACAAATGTTACTTTATTTGGAATTGAGAATTTTAGGTTTTTGGATGCAACTCTTGTGGCATTTTATGGTTAACTGGTTTTATGCATATGAAATGGAGATATACATGAATGTCGGGATGCTTAACATTTCTAAATCATGTTTTAATGTGTATTCACTTTTTTTTATTTTAGTTTTGGTGGGTTTGATGTGTTTGATGTACTATCGTTTTGTGAACATTTAATAGACAAATATTAGTGGATGATGTAATGTATTATAGGTTAATCCATAATCATTATGAAAATATATGTTAAATGTAATATAATTATTATATTTATGGACAAAATTTACACAAGTTGATCTTATTTATTAATAAGCATTACAAAAATCTACAGGTTAATCAACAAAAAGCAACCATATCTTCTACAATCATTTACAATGATATGACACCATAACTCAAAGGTGATGCATTTAATATGACACCTTATATATCTCATACAACTCTATATCAAATTAAGAATCACTAAAAATATATGGTGGCACTTTTGAATACGTCACCATTTATCTGCTTTGGTATTGCTTCCAAATACATCACCAATTGGTACCCTTTATGATGTTAGTGGATAAGGTGACGCTATATTGTAGCAACATCCTATGTTTAGGGTGACTCATTATAAATGTCACCATATATCTTTTTCCTTGTAGTGATTTATTTAGTTATTATATATTTATTTATTTAGTTACTACATCTCTTATTTATTTAGTTACTATATTAAAAAAAAATTCTTTCTTTTTACAAATAAAGGTAAATTAGTCTTTATTTCCTTAGAAGCAGTATAGAAAACTAATTTAAAAGTCATAACATTTAAATGCCCACAAGGACATTTCAATGTTAGTCTTGATCCAAATTTTTTATTTTACGTTTTCCATACCTTGTCCTAATGGAGGCCCAACATTAAGCCCAAACATTTTAACGAATGTTAATTCTTTTAATTGGACAGTATACTTCTTGATTTAATGGCTTCCATGTTTCATATGTTTAAAGACTTTTATAGTAAGAGGGTATTTAAAAGTAACCGTAATTGAGAGTATTAAGAATATTTCTTAATGCTTGAAAGCAACTTAGGGGGTTGTTTGGATATGCTTCTTGTTAAATATACAAGAATTCTTAAAAGGTTACATTGAAAATAAAATAGTTCTTAAAAATTGATTAAAAAATATTAAGGTATTAAAAAAATTTTATCATCTCAAATTTAATTTTTTTTTTTAAAGTAATTGTTAAGGCCATAAGATAAGTCTATACTTTTTATAGAAAAGTTTATTCTTTATATATAAAATTTTTTACTAAAAACCCAAACAAAAATATATCCAAATAAAGCTTAAAGTTCTAAATATATTTGTGTGCGTGCGTGTGTGTGTTTAATGTGTAATAATACATGATAAATAATATTATCAAAAACCATTTTTTATTTCATGTTTAAATATTAATTGGGTTATCATAAAAGCTTTCTGGTAGAAACATTATTGACAAAAGCCTAAACCTTAGACCCTTTAAGATCAAACTACTTCCATCTTTCATTTTAAATCATTCCTCAACTTGCTTAATTTTTGGAGTTTACATGATACACTCATAAGTGGCTCAAGAAAAAGGTACAAATTAAAAGATAAAAAGAAATTCACTAACACTTTGAGGGGTCAACTCCTCCTAATTAAACAACTCAAAAATTGATAAGATATCAATTTCACATCTTATTCCATCAAAATAAAGACTTAAATAGATAATTCTCTAACTAATTTCCCTTACAAATAAGAAACAAACTACCAAAGAAATAAAACCAACGACTTACACATTCTCACCTTTAACAATAAAAATAAATACTTCAAAACAAAAGGAACATTGAAACAAAACAAACAAGACGTGTCTTCTTGCACATAACTTGGCTTCCATGTGTATGACTTAGCAAGCACCTTGAAGCCATTATATGCATCACTTATATTTAAAGGAAGTTATATTACAAATAAGATCCTATGTTTTAGATGCTTCATCCATATTTTAAGAGAAAATTACAAAAATCATTTTCTAATTTTTACCTCTATCTCAATTTAGTCTCTAATTTTCATTCTTTAAGTAATATCAATCATAAACTATACGTTGACATTAGGCCCTTTGATTAGGATTTTTTGTTTAAAAAAAAATGAAAAGTACATAGATAAATTGAAAATATTCAAATATATGATATAAAAACTCATACCAATATTTATTCGATTGTTAGCAAAAGGTCCTATTTGACAATTGGATATAATTTATGATTGATATTATATATATGTATGTATATATATATATATATATATATATATATATATATATATATATATATATATATATATATATATATATATATATATATATATATATATAAAGTTCAAAAAACTAAATTGATATATAAGTGAAAGTATATGGGTGATTTTTGTAATTTGTCCTAAGTTTTTTTTTGCATAAATTCCATCAATTATAATTAGAACAAAGTTGAAAAATTTTAGTTTTAGTATTGGCCATTCTTCCAAATAATTAGATGGCCTAAAAAATAAATATATTATCATTTTTAGAGTTTTATCAAGAAAAATTACACTTTTGTTAAGGTGTCACACATATATAAGGTCCACGGTTATGAAATTAGTATATTTTTTCTTAATGATTGGGTGTAATATTTATTACCTTTATGGTAACTAACCCAAAATGAATTGGAGTTTCCTCTTTGTAAAGTTGTCCATGATAAAACATAGATTGGAGCATAGCAACTAAGTTTAGGAGAAAACCATCATTTCCTATCATTTTTCATTTTAAATATTTAACGTTCATACCATAGAACTTTTGTTCAAACATGAATGTAGCTATTAATTTATGTATTATATAAAATGAGGGAATTATTCTATTTTGAGTCATAACTACTATTTATTTTTTGAGACAAATATATTTTTCATGATTCATCCTTTCATATGAATAATAATGAAAGAATTGTTATGTCTTAATATATAAAGTTACCTTGAAGGGATTAATAGGTAGTTGAAGCAATCAACCCTAAATATAGTTTTCTCTATCAATAATATCAATATTGAGTAAAATTTGATGAATCCCATAGAAATACACAAGATATAATATGGAAAAACCAACTAGCAAGCTAAATGTTAAAAAACGTGGGTGGTCTCTCAACCATTAAATAATCTTCATATTAAGTAAAATTAAATGAATCCCATAGATTTCCAATCACATAATAAACACGGGATGTAATATGGAAAAACCAACCTGTGGCCTAAATATAAAAAACTGTTGGTGGTCACTTAACCATTAAATGACCTACTAAATATGAGAAAATAGTATATATAATATTTTTACTTCATTACCTATTCTATAGGGTCTTATACCAATAGTACTTACATTCATTTTCCAAATTCTTGATGCAATATTCCGTGTGCTCTTTAGTAGATCTCTTGAAGCCTTTATTAAAGTTTTGTTGTATGAGTCTTTAACCTTTATTATAGACAGAGGTTCTTTCAAGAAATATCTTAAAAGGTTCAAAAGATGGAGTTACAAACTTTAAGAATGATTATATTCTCTAGAGTTTTTGGGATTTTAAAAAATATCAATGAAACAAACTATTTTAACTTCAATGTAGATATGTTAAAGAAAAAATTACAAAAATAAAGCAAACCACACACAAAGGTTCAACCAACCATGTCTACCTTAACAGATGAGAAATAACATTCTACTATGCCATATAAAACAGTACAGAGAATAGAAATAGATACAACTATTGGGTGTCAAAACATCTCAAGTTTCCCTACGCTTTATATCCCCACCCTGAATCATGAGTCATTTTGCTCGACTAGATATCTTTTACTCTTTCTCACATCTACACCCTAGTGAGCCCTCTTACTCCACCAAGTGTCTCTCACTCTTTCTCATATCTCTATCTACCATGTATAGTCCTCACCACCTTATATAAAATATTTCATAAATTCATATCATGTGATTGTAATTAGATTCCTTTTATAGAATAAGGAAAACTAGTAGTAATATCTCTACAAATATTATGTATCTCTAATAATTAGATAATTAGTTCCTTGTATTAAATATTCCAACCAAGAAAATATGAGAAGACATTTTAGCGAATAAGAAATAATCATTTTTCTTGGTATAATTAATTTAGACTTTAGGATTTAAGAGTTATAGGATTATAATCTTCTTAAGCAATAGTGGAAGTTCTTTTTTATCTTCATTTATAAATGTAGGCTTTAGGGAAAACTACATAAATCGTGTTTTATGTATTTTTTTGTTTTTGTTTTCTTATTGTTTATTTTTCTTATTATTTTTCATTGTGGTTTTAATTTGTAACTTTTTTATTTTCTTCTCAAATGTTTTATTCTTTAGGGAAAAAAAATCAACTTTATAGCAAATCGAAAAAGAAAATGAAGACTTGAATGATTATATGCTTCCAACTTGTTTATAATAAGTTGTATATTTAATTTATAAGATTTAAATAAAGAAATTATGAAGCTATTAAATGTTAGTTACCCAAATTACCTTATATCTGGATGTATAATTCAGTTGGTTGGAAATTAATTAATCTAAAGCAATTGATTCATTGACGCACAACTAAATCATATATACTTTGTAAAAACACCAAATGGATTAGGTAATTGTTTTAAAAAAACTTCTAGCACTTCCATGTGAGGAAATGAATTGTAGTGTAAATTTTCTTTTACCAAAAAATATATATATATATATATATATATATATATATATATATATATTTTCAATTAAAATTTAAAATATATAAAATATCTATTATTTGCAAATATTCACCAAAGTCCTATAAAATTTAAAATGCAATTGACAAGTCACAACAGTTACAAGGCCCTAATCTAGATGACCCAAACATGGAGTCAAAGTCAAGGTAATGCAAAATTTTCTTGATAAGCTTAATTTAAAATACAACTTAAATGTATTAAGTATTATTTTAATTATTTTTTTCACAATGTGAGTTAGGTGCGAGGGGCTAGAAGTATAAATCAGTTAACTTTTAAAATTAAGTAAAAAGTTACATAGTTTAGTTTTTTCTATTTAATTAAAAATATTAATAAATAAGTTAAAAGTAGAAAAATAAAAATAAAAAACAAATAGTTGAAGTTTGAATTAAATTTCATTTTATATTAAGTTAAAAAGACAAACTTCACCTAAATCTTTTTTCTTGGAAATTGTTTTTTAGAAAGATAGTTGCAAATCTAGCTTTTTACTTCATATACACAATTTGATCATAATCAAGTAGTCGTAATTGGTTTCCCATCATTTTAAACTCAAAATGGTTGGAAATGGTCAATTGAATTGGAAAGTGAATTGGTTAGCAATTGAATTGGTTCAATTGGTTGGTACAGTCCATTTTTCAAAATATTGCTAAAAAGAAATAAAAAGAGCCTATCACTATCATCCATATGGTTTCTAGTTGAATTATCTTCTATATATGTTTCTACATCCAAAGGAATGACTACACTAGAAAAAAAAAAAAGGAAGATAATTGGTAAGATCTCCACTAATAATGTCAAGTTATTTACAGGGTTTCTCTTTCTCTAATGCTACAAGTTTTTTTTTTTTTTTTTTTTGTAGGTGATTTCTTTAGTTAGAATGTTTTGATCAATAGAAATCATCAAAGCATATTTGATATTTGTTGAGATGATTTCAATTATATTTTCTTTAACATGCCTTCAAGTATGTTGTTTACTTGGCAATTTTTAATCTTTCTAAACAAACAAGTGGTTAAGTTAAATATGTTATTAATTGTCTGATGTCTTGATTCCATCACTAATTGAATTTTGTCATTATTTTTATTGTTGTGTTGGAACTTAATTTTACTTGTTTCTACATGTGCTCCTAGATGGACAAAATTTGAATTATCGGTTTCCTTTTGATCATTCTATGTTTAATAATAAGAGAACTTGCTTGTAAAGGTGAGGCCAATTTGGGAAATTGCTTAAAAACTGATAGAGATGCTCTTACTCACTTCAAAAATGGTCTCAAAAGTTCCAACAATTGGCTTTCACCATGGAGAGGCCTTGATTGTTGTCAATGGGAAGGAATTGATTATGAAAATAAAACAAGAACTATTATTTCAGTTGATCTTCTTAAGCCATATTCTCCCAAAGAAGCATATGAGAATGGGACCTCTATGAACTTGTGTGGAGAGATTGGACCTTCATTAATAGAACTCATATCCTTGAGATATTTAGATTTGAGTGACAACTCATTTTAATGTATTCCAATTCCTGAGTTCTTTGTATTTTTTAGAATTTACAATATCTAAACCTATCAAATTATGGGTTCAATGGTGCAATTACTCCTGGTTTGGGAAACCTCTCTAATTTGCTCAATCTTTCGAGCCATCAATCTTTTGATTTAATTGTTAATTTTGAATCCTATGATTTATATGTTACAGATCTTGAATGGATCACTAGTCTTGTTTTACTTTACCAATAATGCCAAGTTGTCTATAATGTTTTCCTCTACCTAATGCTTTTAAGCTTCTCTTATGGGTGATTTCTATTGTTTTGATAAGCAACAATCATCATACCATATTTGATATGAATGTTCAAGTATGCCATCCACTTGACATGTTTTAATATTATTAAACTTTTGATTGATTAAAATAAATGTGTTATTTAATATCTAATAACTTGATGTTCTTATTACTTATCAAATTTCATCATTATTTTGATTCTTCTATTAAAACTTAATATTAATTACTTGTTTTTATAGGTGTTCTTAGATGGAGAAAATTTAAATTCTTGGTTTCCTTTTGGTAATTCTATGTTTAATAACAAGAGATCTTGCTTGTAAGGGTGAAACCCTTGAGGGAAATTGCTTAAGAGTTCATCGAGAAGCTCTTCTTGACTTTAAAAATGGTCTCAAAGATTCTTCTAGCAGCCGACTTTCATCATGGATAGGAGGCAATTGTTGTCAATGGGAGGGAATTGGTTGTGAAAATAACACAGGAGTTCTTATTTCAATCAATCTTCATAACTCATATTCTCTTGAAGAAGCATATGAAAATTGGAGCTCAATGAACTTAAGCGGGGAGATCCGACCTTCTTTGATAGAACTCAAATCTTTGAGATCTTCAGATTTGAGTGGCAACTCATTTGAGCATATCCCAATTCCTAAATTCTTTGGATCTTTGAAACATTTACAATATCTAAACTTATCAAATTGTGGATTCAAAGGTGCAACTCCTCCAACCTTGGAAAACCTTTCTAATTTGCAATTTCTTGATCTTTCTTCCGATGAATCTCAGTTATTTGTTAAGGACATTGAATGAATGACTAATCTTGTTTCTTTAAGGCATCTCAAGTTGAACTATGTCAACCTGTCAATGGGAGGATCTCACTGAATGGAGATATTCAACAAGATTTCATTTTTAACAGAGTTGCACCTACAAGATTGTGGGCTCTCCGGTTCAATTTCATCTCTAAACTCTATCAATTTTACTTCACTATCCATCATAAGCATTAGTGGTAACTCTTTTCGGTCAAAGTTCCCAATATGGCTTCTAAACCTTAGCAGCCTTGTATACATTGATGCAAACTCTAATAAGTTATATGGGTAGATTTCACCTGGCCTTGGGGAACTACCTAACTTGCAGCACTTGTATCTATCTGAGAACGAAAATCTCACAGGTAGTTGCTCTCAATTGTTAAGTGGAAGTTGAAAGAAGATAGAATTTCTGAATTTGGCATACAATAAATTTCTTGGTACATTTTTTCGCTTAGAAAAATTATTATTGCTTATTGATTTTGATACATCAAAATAATGTAGTGGTTCTAATAATTATTCTGACTTTCCAATAATCTCTTACTTTTATCATTAAACCATCAAAGCAACTTCAATCATCTTCTCACCACTCATTAAATTATTTTCTCATAAACTCTCTCTTTCTTTTCATTTTTTTTTTTAGAAAATTATTTTAAATTAAATTATTTTAACTTTTGATGATGCATGATTTGTCATAAAT
Organism: Vitis riparia; assembly: GCF_004353265.1. NCBI lineage: Eukaryota > Viridiplantae > Streptophyta > Magnoliopsida > Vitales > Vitaceae > Vitis > Vitis riparia. The sequence goes on from NC_048439.1 coordinate 12,153,480, forward strand.
TCATTGTACAATTGACCAACAAAGGGAAATTTTTAGGGCTTTTGATGTATTTGAAAGATTACACTACAAAATATAGGTTTTGGTTCAAAACAATTTTTTAATTAGTTTTCTAAAATCAAATTTCGAGTTTTTTTATAATAGTTTTACAAATATTATAATGTATTTTGTTTCTTGTAAACATTTTTAAAATATTTTTTCAAAATCAAATTTTAAGTTTTTTATAACAATTTTTACAAATATTATATTATATTTTGAAACAAAATTTTGTTTGGAAACTTCAATTTCTAAAAACAATATTCTCAATTTATTCCATGTAGACACTTGTTTCTAAAAATATTTTAAATTATATTTTCTCCACTCATTTGATAATGCATTAAGAAAGCAAAGTTTCATACATTTCTCTTGAAATTTCTTATTTTTCATAAAATAAGTAAAAAATAAATGAAATTATTTTTATACTCTTTGATGATGATTGCAGGTACAATTCACGAATGCTTGAGTCAGCTGGAAAAACTTACATATCTGGATCTATCTAACAACAAGCTTCAAGGCATTATCCCTGCTTCTTATAGGACATTCAAAAATTTGAATGAGATGCTGCTTGGATTGAATGAACTAAATGAGAGTCTCCCAACTAGTTTCAGACAACTTTCTAACTTGGTTATCTTGGAACTTTTTGGGAATTGCTTAACTGGAATTCTTTCTGAAGAACATTTTTCATTTTGAATGTTAGTTCCACCTGGGTTCCACCCCCCCCCCCCCCCCCCCCACCCCCCACCCCCCCAATATGACTTCATGCAATTTAGGACCTTCATTTCCGACTTGGCTCAAGTTTCAAAAGGAGGTCAACACCCTCGCTCTGTCAAATGCTAGCATCTCAGGTTCCATACCTAATTGGTTTTGGAATATTTCTTCTCAACTAAGATTTTTATCTCTTTCTTTCAATCAATTACAAGGTCACTTACCAAATCAATTGAGTAGGATCTCTTTGACATTTATTGATTTTAGCTCCAACCTCTTTGAGGGTTCAATTCCTCTACTAAACCCTGGGTGCCTCATACTTGATCTATCCAAGAATAAATTTTTTGGTTCTATCCCAGCCAAGATAGGTGAATCCATGTCAAACTTGAAATTCCTTCTTCTTCCAGGCAATCAAATAACATGAATCATCCCAGAGTCTATAGGATATATGAGTAGTCTTGAAATCCTTGATCTTTCAAGGAGTAGTTTGACAAAAAGCATTCCTTCATCCATAAGTAATTGCTCTTACCTGATATTTCAGAGCCTCGAAGAGAACAATTTATTCAGGACTATTCCAAAATCTTTTGGCCAATTAATATGGCTTCGATCACTTCACCTAAGCAAGATCGATCACTTCTTCACCTAAGCAAGAACAAGCTTTAAGGGAAACTACCTTCATCTTTCCAAAACCTATCAATGTTGGAAATCCTTGATCTTAGTTACAACAAATTATGGGGTAATATTCTAGCATGGATTGGAGCTGCTTTCACATCCCTTAGAATTCTTGAGTTGAGGTCGAATGCATTTTCTGGAGGGCTTCTTTTTTATTTGTCAAATTTAAGTTCACTACATATTTTAGACCTTGCTAAAAACAAATTGAGTGGGAGCATTCCATCCACTTTGGGATGGCTAAAAATAAATATTTAAGCCCACAGGTTGTATATATCATTCAAATCCTTTGAAGATAGTTTGATTGTGAAAACAAAAGGCCAAGATCTAGAATACATAGAGTTTCTTTCTCTCGTAGTTAGCATAAGATTTATCCAGCAATAACTTTAGTGGAGAGTTTCCAAAAGAAATAACAAAATTGTCTACTTTGATGATTCTCAACTTGTCAAGGAACCACATTATTGGCTCAATTCCGCAAAACATATGAAGGTTACATGAATTGACGTCTCTTGATCTATCAAGTAACAATCTCTTCGGGATCATTCTTTCGAGCATGTCTTCATTAACATTTTTAAGCTATTTGAATTTATCAAACAACAACTTCTCTAGCAAGATCCCCTTTATAGGACAAATGACAACTTTTGATGAACCTGCCTTTGCTTTGTGGACCTTCGCTTGTAGCTAAATGGCAAGGTGATGATTTAGATCAAAGGCAAGGGAAAAGCAACATTGATGATGAAAATGATAATAAATTCATTGATCAATGGTTTTACTTAAGCATTGGGTTAGGATTTGCAACGGGCATTTTAAGTCCATTTTTTATTTTAGGAATCAAGAAATCTTAGTGTGATGCCTATTTCAATTTGGTGGATAAAATTATTGACAAATCATTGTGGCTAAGAAGAAGGGGAACAATTGGTCGAAATCATAGGTGGCGATGATAGTTTTGTTTGTAATTCTATGTATACTCAATTGTATGATTGCAAGCTTTAGAAGTGACATAATCATATTTGTAAAGAACCAATACTTTAAGATTGAGAAGAATATCAACCTTTATTTCATTCAAAGACATATTTTTCTCTATGCTTATGGAAAAGTGTCAAATATTTGAAATGAACACTCAAATATTTTTCAAATCATATTTTTGAAAATAAATTTTTTTATTAATGTTTAATTTTCATGATATTAATGAAAAATAGTTTAACATAGATATAAATGATAAATTTTATTAAAATTTCAATCTATTTATTGAGTTTTTCCAAAAATTTTATCTAACTTAAATGGAAAAAAAATCAAGACCCGCTACCACTTTACCAAAATAAGCTTTTAAAGAAGTTTCAAAGAAAACCCAATATAAACCAGTACCACCTCTTCCTATCTCCTTGCCTGCACTTAAGGTGGGCTTAGTCCAGCACAAATAGGCTAGTCAAGGCCTATATTGGAGGCCGATTAATTTAATGGATCAGACATGAGCCCAGTTTTTGAAAGGTTTTTGTCAACCAATCTGCTTTCGGGCTATATTTTAAAAATAAAATATATTTAAGTCATATTCAGTTTTTTTTTATGACATTTTTGTTAATTTATGATAAATTCATTTTTTTTATTTAGTTATATATTATGAAAACTAAATTGGATTTGAGTATTTGAAGTTTAGGATTGAAAAGAAAAAGGAGAAATAAGTATTTATTATATTTTACCAATGTTTTCAAAATCAGACCGGTCATTGAATCGGAAAAGTTACCGGTTCATGGTTCACTGGTCGGACCAATGGTCAAACCGCGGTCGAACCGATGACGTCATAAATATATAATTTATATATTATTAAAATTTAAAAACAATTTTAAAAATTAAAATAATAATTTATATATTATTTAAAAATTTTAATTTTATTTAAAAATAAGAAATTAGTTCCAAATTAGAAATTAAAATTAAAATCATAATTTTAATTTAAAATGTTAATATTTATTTTTAAATAAATAACTTATTTTAAAATTAGAAATTAATTTAAAATGGTAATGTTTTTACCATTAAATCATATGTCATACATATAAAAGACATTTTTTAATTTTTACTTTATTAGCTCCCAATCTCTCAAGGCATTTTAAAATTTTTACTTCATCAGCTCCCCTTGCATAACACCATTGGAGGGGGAGCAATCTGACTGTGAGGGGTTGCCTTGCTGACGTCACCGTTGTAAGATTAGTCCACTTGATGAGTCACCACTACCAATACCAAAGCTTCTCTCTCCGATAATACTCGATTTTTAGGAAAATCAGGTAAGTAAATCCTAAATTATGCCCTCATCCTTCAGTGGTTTCTCATCTTATTTTTGAACAGGTCATGGGTTGGGTTTTTTCTTCTTCATCTTCTTTGATCTTCTGGGTTAAAAGTTCTAATTTCTGAATCCTGGGTGTTTGTTTTTGAAAAGGGAATCTCTTATTTTTATTTTTTATTTTGAAAATGTTCTGATATGATATTTTGATTGGGAAGAAAATGAGAAGGTTTGAAAGTTTTTCTGTAACCTAACCAAGTCACGATCAACTATGGGTAGGGGGAGAACATTCTAGAAGAACGAAAAAGAAAAGGAAGGCATCGTTTTGGAAGCCAAGGAAAAAGTTCATTTGAACCATTCGGTTCATTAAAAACTTATCGGACTGGTTTGTCCGTCGGTTTCGACGGTTCAATGACGGTTTAGAGGCTGGCCGATTCAAATGGGCAAACCAAACTGGACTAGTGACCGATCGACGGTCAAACCGGTCGGACCGGCCTATCCAATTCGGTTTTTAAAATGTTGTATTTTACCTTAATCTATTTAACATATTAAATGACAAATAAGAAAAAGATAAATATTTTTAAACAAAAAAGTATTCATGTATGCCTTAGCATTTCTTTTGGATATTCAAATCCAAAATATAAATATTTTTTTGTTATGTATTTTAAAACAATTTTTTTTTTTAACAATTTTATCTAAAATGTGTTTTCTTTTTTCTTGTTATGGGTTTTGGTCAATTTCTATCTCATCAATTTTTTTGTTTGGAATTTTTATATGATATTTTTTATATTTTCATAAAATCCAACTACTAATATTTTGTAAATTTTTTTATATTTTTATCCTTGCTTTGTACGATTTTTCTTAGAAAAATTGTTTATTATGAAAGAAATTAAATATTAAAAGTAGTCAAAATATTGAAAATATATTTATCAAATTTGTGAACAAGCCTTTAAAATTGGGAAAATATTTTTTTTCTAATTTTAGTTCCAAATATTTATTCAATATCGAAAAAATTACTTTATTGAAAAGTTGTGTGTTTTTATTGATTACCATTTCAACACCTCTATTCCCTTTTTACATTTAGAGCTATATAACAAATCTCCAATTTTATTTATCTCTTTTATAAAAGGAATGAAGACTTTGAATATTGAAAATTCTTATGGTATTTTTATTATATTTTATTATTATTTTTCATATTTTTTCATGAAAGGTCCAATTTAAAAATTTAAATTCATTTCCTCACTTTTATTTTTCCTGACATTTTCTATTAATCCAAATGGGGCTAACAAATTTCTATCCAATTCAATGATTTTGAGCTTGCTTAAAGAAAAAAAAAAATCAATAATCATACATTAATATGATTTATCCTACGCCTGCATCATTAGTGAGCCCAAATCTTTTGGGTTGAATCATGAATGAAGGCTCAATTTTAAAACCCAAGCCAAGGTCAGAAGCTTGAACACAAGGGTTTTCTGGGCCAAGTAACCTAGCCCCTTTCTCTTCACTTAAGGCTAAAAGTAAAAATATAATAGCTAAGTTAACAATAAAATTATAAAATAATAAAGAAATTTCAATTGTCATCTTGGCTCAAAGTTTCAAACTAAAATAAAAAAATAAAAAACTTATTTTATATTTTAGAATATATAAAATATAATATAATTGGTAATATTTAATATTTTCTTGAGAAATTCTATTCTTTTTATTCATTTTACCAATATTTTTTTTTTTGGTTTTTCTTTTTTATATCAAGAATCATGATTAATAAAACTTTCTCAAGCCCCAAAGAATTTTAGTTTTTTTTTTAATTATTATTATTATTTTTTTGTTTGCACAAAATTGCATAAGCCAAACTATATTACTATTTTTAATTTAATTTAATTTTGTTTTTTTAGTTTTTGCCTTTTTTTTTTTGTTCCTTTATGTTTTTGTTGCTCTCGTAGGATTATCTAGTGGGGGGAACTTACTTTATTCTTCAAAAGAAAAAGAATCAAAAGTAAAAAGAATATGAATATTTTAAAAACTAATAAGAATAAAACATTAGTCAAATATTATTTTAAAAGTATGTGTAGACCCCTCTTATGGACCAAATGATATTTCTTACCATCTCGGGAGAGTTGGGCATTTTATATGGAGGAGTGGAGGACGACCTTTGCAGAGGAGTGAATTGCATGGGACGTGTGGCAAAGACATCACTACCTCGACATGGTGGTGGTTGAGGATGGAGACCTTTTGGTTGAACGGTCAACAGTGGGATTGGTAGAGGCTTGAAGGAGAAGAAAATGGTTGAATGGAAAAACAGGCAGAGAGGAGTCATTTTGAAAAGAGGGTGCAGAAAAAAAAAAAAAAAAAAAAAAGTGGTTGTAGGAAACAAAGTGAGTACTAGTTGAGAGGAAAGGAGAACGAGAAAGCAGATAGAGACTTTTGCTAAGTTTGAAGAAGCTATGAAATCAAGTGCTTGAAGCTAACCAATCCTTGTTCAAAGGGAGTCGTTCAGGTACAGTCGCAGAATACTCTGTACTCTCCCATTTTTACACCATTCTGCTTTGTTTCTTGTAAATATTTGGGTTTGTCTTTGATGATTGAGTGTAGACATTAGAAAACATGCATACCTAAAATAATTCGCATACGTTTTCTGTTTGTTCCCTTTATTTATATAGAACCTGAAATCATGCTTTATTTCCTTGCTCTGTTTTAGTTTCTTTGTAAGATGTTTGCAACCATGTTTTTTATTTATATTTAGAGTCCATTTTGGCTACCCCCGATCAGTTTGCTAGCTCATTGACAAACCATAAGGTGAAGCAAGGTTAAATGGTCTTTGGTTTATTTATTTATGCTCTGTTTTGGTCTTTGCTATCCTCTGTATTTCTATATTTTTTTTGGCATGTTTGGAGTGATGAGTATTTCAGCTGGGTTGGCCATCTTGGTTGTGATGTTTCTAGGAGAATCCCATATACACCATTCTTCATAGAGAAGAAAATTTTCGGATACCCTTAGAGCAAAGGATTGTGCCCCTCTCCTCCCCCTCCCGAAAACCCAGTTCAATCTTTGTCACTATGAAGCATGCTAACACAAACACTGAATCTTGGAACTAGAGAAGCCTGATGTTCCTTAGGATCTGGTTTGGCATCAAATCTGAAATTTTTAAAAGGTCCCAACACGATGAATGCAATGCTTGGGTTGCTAAATCTCTCCATGTTCCTGAACACTCTGAGTATTGTGTAGGAGACTATGTCACGTTTATGCTTATTGATGGGATTGACTACCAAATATCATGTCGTTGAACAACAAAACTAGTTGTACTAGCTTCTGTTATTAGCTGGTTGTTAAGCTGATTAGTTTGGTTGTTAGTTATATTGTTATCCTTTATATACCATTCATAATGAATAGAAAGATATCTCTTCAGCTCAAATATACAAAGTTGTTATTCTGTTAAGTTGGTATCAAAGCTGAATTAGCATTGGCAGCAGCTTCTTGACCTTGATAACTAAGGTCAAACCGATGATAGCATTTTAATGTTGTGTCCTAGTTTCCTGCAGACCTGATAGATCGGTTTGTTCTTGGACTGATTTCCTTCTCCTCCTCCACCTTATGAACCACGAGGCTGTCCACGGTAATTGCCATTGCCTCTGTTATAACCAGAGTTAAAGGAGTTCTCCTTGGCAACATAGTGAGCACTAGCGCCATTAACATCCACATGTGTAGTAGATTCACAACTTTAAATTCTTTGTTCATGATTTTGTAACATGAACATAACACGTTGAAGTGTTATATGATCTTTAGAGGTTATATTCACCACAACAACTCATATTCTAGGCCAAGACCAGATAAAATGTAAAGAATAACCTCATCATCAGATATTGGTTTACCAGCAGCAATTAAACAATCTGCTAATGTACGTTTTTTTAGGGCATATTCATCAACAGGTGTAACACCTTTCTTAAGTTGTAATTGTTGACGCAACTGAAGAATTCTTGCCTTAGATTGAATTCCAAATACCTCATGAAGTGTGCTCCAAATCTCTGCTGTGGAAGTACATCGTATAACATGTTCAAGCATTGCCTCAGAAATGGATCCAATTAAACAGCTAACAAGAAATTGATCCTAACGAGTCCAGTAGAGGAAATCAGGATTTTCAACAAACACTTGAGGATCCTTTGCATCAGCTACCATGGTAGGTGGATGGACACAATCACCAGTTAAAAATCCTTCAAGACCATATACTCAAACTGTAGGAAGAATCTGTGACTAATATGAAGTTTAGAACCATTACCGATAACCAATTTCTCTTTGTTGTTGTAATTATTCTTGCTGGCCAAATTAGAGCTGTCTGTTGTAATATGATGTGTAGTTCCACTGTCTAGAGACCAAGAATTGTTGTTTGGATCACCAATATATGATGATGAGGTTATTCTATGTCAATCTTACTATCTTCTCATCAGATGTTTTGTGATGCTTGTAAACTAGGCAAAATTCATCAAGAATCTTTTCCTTCTATTGCCATCAAAACTAATAAACCTTTTCAATTGATACACTCAGATGTGTGGGGTCCTTCTCCTAATATTTCCATTGAAGGTTGTCGATTTTACTTACTGTTTATAGATGATTTTAGTCGTTTTTGTTGGATATATCCTATGAAACACAAGTCTAAGGTACCTTCTATATTTCTTAAATTCCAAGTTTTTGTTGAAAAACAACTTTTTTCTAAAATTTTAGCCTTGCAAACAGATTAGGGAGGGGAATTTCGGCTCTTATTACCTATTCTTGAAAAATCTGGTATTCTTTTTCAACACTCTTGTCCCTAAACCCATCAACAACAAGGAAGAGTTGAGCGAAAGCATCGTCATATCATTGATCTTAGCCTCACACTTCTTGCCCAAGCTGTTATGCCCTTGACATTCTGGTGGGATGTCGTGTGTCTTCTTTTTTCATCATCAACCAATTATCTACAAAAGTTCTAGCAAATTTCCAATCTCCTTTTGAAACTTTTTTTGGTTCTAAACCTGATTACTCATTTTTCAAAGTTTTTAGTTGTTCTTGTTATCCTTACTTACGTCCTTACAATTCTCACAAGTTTTCTTTTAGATCCACCAAGTGTCTTTTTTCTTGGTTATAGCCCTACTCATAAAGGGTATAGATGTCTGAGTCCTTCTGGTCGAATTTATGTTGCTATGTCAGTCACATTCAATGAAAATGACTTTCCTTACTCTATGTTGTTTACTCAACCCAATACTCCACATCAGTCTTTTATCCACAAGTTTAGTTGTCCATCATATGTGTTGCCTTATTGTCCTCTGGTTTCTCCACCTTCTACTCATTTACCTACTTCATCTTCTCAACTCCATATTTCTTCTTTTGCCAAAATGTCTAATACTTTTACTGCAGTTGTTACCGATACTCCAATGGCTCTTACCCTGCCTGTCTCTAATGCTTTATCTAATAATGCATGCTCTAGTTTTTCTAATTCTACGATAGGTTTTGCTTCACTGCCCTCCTGTCCTGCTACTAGCACTATAGTTCCTATTGTTGACAACATAGTTTCCACAACTTGCACACATGTTGTTCAGCCTATTACTGCTACTATGTCTCAACCTCTCCTCCACACTTCTACCAATATTCATTCTATGCAGACAATGTCTAAAAGTGGCATTTACAAACCTATGGTTTACACAGCTGTTGTTGCTTTGCTAGATCACTTCCAAGAGCCCTCTAGTGTTAGACAAGCTTTACAATTACCTCACTGGAAAATAGCAATGGAGGCTAAATATTCTACCCTTGTTCGCAATGGTACTTAGCAATTGGTTCCTTAAATTGAAGGAATGCATATTGTCCAGAACAAATGGATCTTTAAAACCAAGTTGAAGGCTGATGGTTCTTTGGATAAATTCAAAGCCAAATTGGTTACTAAGGGGTTTCAACAACATGCTAGTGTAGATTTCTCAGACACATTTAGTCCAATTGTCAAAGCTCCTACTATTCGGATAATTTTTACTCTTGTTGTCGCTTACAATTAGGACATACAGCATGCCGATATCAATAATGCCTTTCTAAATGGCATTCTTCATGAAGATGTCTATATGTGTCAACCTGAAGGGTTTGTTAGTTTTACTCATCCTACTCAAGTTTGCAAGCTGATTAAGTCACTCTATGGGCTTAAACAAGCTCCTTGAGCTTGGTTTGTTCAGCTTCTCAGTGCTCTAGTCTCATGGGGATTTCAGCCTTCTATTTCTGACAATTTCTTATTTTGCTCTCAGAAGAATGGTCATTTGGTTTTGGTATTAGTATATGTTGATGATATCCTAATAACTAGCGACAGTTATGCACTCATTCATTTTGTGATTCAGGCTCTCACTTCTCGGTTTGCTTTGAAGACTCTTGGTTCTATTAGTTACTTTCTTAGATTTGAAGCATTTAGAGATAGCTCCGATCTCTATCTCAATTAGGCCAAATATATTTCTGATTTACTTGTCAAGAAAAACATGGTTCATGCTAAACCATCCTCTACACCCATGGCTCTTGGTCAGAAACTTGCTCTTGAAGATAGTGCTCCTTTTCCTAATGTCACCTTGTATCACAGCACCATCGGTGCTTTCCAATACTTAACTTTAACTCGGCCTGACATATCTTTCTCGGTTAATAAGTTAAGCCAATTTCTTAAGGCTCCTACACAACATCATTGGAGTGCTTGTAAACGACTCTTGCGCTATGTTAGTGGTACCCCCACTCTTGGTTTATCTTTTTGACCTACTGCTCGATTTACACTTGAAGGATTCTCGGATGAGGATTAAGCGTGTAATGTTGATGAAAAAAGATCTACAACCGGTTATTGTGCTTTTCTTGGTGGCAATTTAGTAACTCGGAGTTCTCGCAAACAACAAGTTGTTGCAAGGTCCAGGACTGAATCCAAGTATTGGGCGCTGGCTAGTGTTACTATGGAATTAATTTGAATAAAATCTTTACTGGATGAACTTTAACTTCCATGACAACATCATCCCATAACTTGGTGTGATAACCTATGTGCGCATGCTCTTGCCCACAATCTTATTTATCATTCACGCACTAAACATATTGAGGTGGATGTCCATTTCATCCGAGAAAAGATTCTCTACCGTGCTCTTAAAGTTCACTATATACCCTCTTAAGAATAACCAGCAGACTTTTTATTAACTCTTTATCTCTTTCTCAGTTTCAGTTTCTGTGTTCCAAACTTTCACTTTCCTATCCATCATTCAGCTTGTAGGTAGATGTTGAACAACAAAACTAGTTGTACCAGTTTCTGTTATTAGCTGGTTGTTAAGCTGATTAGTTTGGTTGTTAGTTATATTGTTATCCTTTGTATATTATATATACCATTCATAATGAATAGAAAGATATCTCTTCAGCTCAAATATACAAAGCTGGTATTCTGTTAAGTCATGCAAACAAATGCTGGGAATTTTTAGTAATTATTTGAATGAAGAAGAAACTTGTTCAACATTCACTTGGGATTGAAGAGAGTTGAAACATAGGTTAACTAACATCTAAGTCATGGACTAGTTTACCATTGATGTCATCAGATGAAACTTCACAATTTTCTAGGCAAAAGAATTTAAATGGTAGTAATGAGACGGAAGGCACTGCTGGTTGGAAGCTTTCAAGCAGTCCATGAACACCTCACCTTGCCCTAGTCTCTCAAGCCCCATTTCTGTTTCTTCACACCCTACCTCACGCCAAACCCACTACATTCAGCTCATCACCTCAACCTTGATACCCACCATACCCATCACCATGCTCACCACCATCAGTTCATTCTCCATTTCCATACTCACTAATCTCTCCTCACACCCCCTCTCCAGCTTATAATCCATCATACTTCCTCCAAGATCCTCATTTTCCTTTCTCCCCATGACATACTCTTCAGATAACAACCATCAATCAACCAAAATAGCCTTTAGGGTGATCTCACCCATTCACGTACCCTCATTCGACATGATCAATAATAAATATGGCGTCTCACCTTGGTATCAACAATTCAATATCTATTGTGTTTGAATTCTTTAGTCCACTGCTCATGCCCATAGGCAAAAATGTTGTGTTTCAAAACTTGAAGACGGATTGTTAATTAACATGAGTACGTTTCTCGCGTCTGGGACGGACTATGTGGTTTGGAACAATGGGAATGCTGGAAATTTTGTCCATCTACATGAGAAGCAGACTAGTTTTTGAAGATAGGTTCGTGCAGAAACCTACACCTTGGGTTGCATGTTTTGACCTTATTGAAACTGTGGAGATTTTGATGAACATGCTAATCCTAAAAATGAAGTTCATGTGCATGAAATATGTGAAAATGTCAACAATCAGACTTGTACTGGGAATGGTGGTTGCAGAAAACTTACATCTTGAGCAATTAAATGTGAAGACAGCATTTCTTCATGATGACTTGGAGGAAAACCTTTACATGATTCAGCCAGAAGAGTTCATTGTTCAGGGACAAGAGAATCTAGTCTGCAAACTGAGAAAGAGCTTGTATGGCCTTAAACAAGCTCTTAGACAGTGGTACAAGAAGTTTGACAGTTTTATACATAGAATTGGGTTCAAGAGATGTGAAGCTGATCACTGTTGCTATGTTAAGTCCTTTGATAATTCTTACATCATATTACTGTTGTATGTGGATGATATGCTTATTGCAGGGTCTGGCATTGAGAAGATTAATAATCTGAAGAAGCAATTGTCCAAACAGTTTGCAATGAAGGATTTGGGAGCTGCAAAGCAAATCCTTGGTATGAGAATCATTAGAAACAAGGCTAATGGTACATTGAAGCGTTCACAGTCAGAATATGTGAAGAAAGTTCTCAGCAGGTTCAACATGAATGAAGCTAAACCAGTGAGCATACCCTTGGGTAGTCATTTCAAACTAAGCAAAAAACAGTCACCGAAGATAGAAGAAGAAAGGGACCATATGAGCAAGGTGCCCTATGCCTTAGCTATTGGCAGCTTGATGTATGCTATGGTGTGTACAAGGCTAAACATTGCACATGCAGTGAGAGTTGTGAGCAGATTCATGAGTAGGCCTGGAAAGCAACATTGGGAGGCAGTCAAGTGGATTCTAAGATATTTGAAGGGTACATTAGATACATGTCTTTGCTTCACAGGTGCAAGTTTGAAACTACAGGGTTATGTAGATGTTGATTTTGCTAGTGATATTGATAGTAGGGTTTGTTTTTACTCTAGGTGGTACAATTATATCATGGGCTTCAAATCTACTAAAGATTGTTACTTTGTCTACTACAGAAGTTGAGTATGTTGCAGCATTTGAAGCTGGAAAAGAGATGATTTGGCTACATGGTTTCTTAGATGAATTGGGTAAAAAGCAGGAGATGTGCATTCTACACAGTGATAATCATAGTGCAATTTTTCTTGCCAAAAATTCGGCTTTTCATTCAAAGTCGAAGCATATACAAATAAAATACCACTTTATCCATTACCTTGTTGAAGATAAACTGGTAATACTTGAGAAGATTTGTGGATCTAAGAACCCGACAGACATGTTGACTAAGGGTGTCACTATTGAGAAGTTGAAGCTGTGTGTAGCTTCAATTGGTCTTCTAGCTTGAGGACAGGAGGATGGGTTGTAGGGATGAGGGATTGTTTTTTTAGAGGATAGCGGTTTGATATTGGTGATTGAACTAGTCTCCAAGTGGGAGATTTGTCGAGCTTTGTGGAGTCTAGTTTTGTTTGATCTGGTTTGACGACCCGACCCGAATAATATTGCTTGGTTTTTTAATGTGCAATGTTTTTTGGGCCCGTTTAGCCCATTGTGGAACCACATTTTGTAATTAGGGTTTTTTAGTGTGGTGTAGTTGCCGTGTTATATATAGAAAGAAAATATTGTAGCCGCCATTGTTGTAGTCTGTATTCTTCCTTGATAATAGTGAAATCCCTACAACTCCATGGACGTAGGCAAATTGCCGAACCATGTAAATAGTACTGTCTTATGCGTGTGATTGTTTTTCTTTGGCATATGTTTTCTCTATTTTTTTTGTTTCTCACAGATTGGGAATTCAGTTTAATTCTCTTCAGGTGTGACACTCACTTGCATGTTTTTAACTTCATTTAATGTTTTCATTATTCTTTATATTATTTTCTCTAAGACTATTTCTAAAAAATGGAAGAAGATGAAGGTGATTAGGTCACCAGAGGAATTCAAGGCTGAGTTTAACATACCACTATCAGTCGACATTTAGTTTGTAGAAGATGCTGAAGTTGATCTTGTCGTCGAGAGTCCTATTATTGGCGAGTTGTTCTTGCCTAAGAGTTACTTTGAGGCGGGGTTAAGGCTACCCCTTCCTCCTATATTTAGAAATATTTTTTTAAAAATAAATAAATAAAATAATAATAATAATGAAAATAATAATGATTAAATAGATAAATGTGAAAATTGGAATTTTGGAAATTGGAAATTAAATTTGAAAATCGGAATTTTGGAATTTCAAAAATTGAGAATTAAATTTGGAAATCAGAATTTTGAAGAATCATTTAAAGATAGAATTTTTAAAAATAAATAAAAATAAAAATAATAACAAAAATAATAATGAATAAATAAATAAATGTGAAAATTGGAATTTTGGGAATCAAAAATTAAATTCGGAAATTGGAAAATTGGAATTTCATAAATTGAGAATTAAATTTGAAAATCAAAATTTTGAAGAATCATTTAAAGATGGAATTTTATAAAATAAATAAATAAAATAATGATAATAACGAAAATAATAATGATTAAATAAATAAATATGAAAATTAGAATTTTGGGAATCGGAAATTGGAAAATTGGAATTTCAAAAATTGAGAATTAGAAAGCGTCATCTATAAAAACACTTACATTGACGTTTATTCAAGTGTCATCTTTCCAAAAGCATGACATTCTTTCAGTGCCATTATTTCCACCAAATTTTCAATGTTAACACTTACACTAGTGCCAAGAAATGTCCAAAATATCATTTGTCTATTTTGACACTAAAAAAAATGTCATCTTATGTGGATAATAATATTGAAAATGTCCTCATTAAAATGATATATTTTGTATGTCCTGTTATATATAATTTTGGCTGCATGAATTTTTATAAAGTACAAAACAATAACTTCAATATTAACAACTATATCTTCCAAAAGAAATTGAATAAATTTGGGAATAATATCATGATGAAGAAAGAGAAGTTAGCAGAAATGTACTTGGTTCCATGCTGAGGGATTGAACAGAAAGTTAGGCTACAATGTGAAATATGGTCAATGGAAACAACAAAGAGATATTTCTTGTAAGATCATTTTTCTCTAAATGAATTGAAAAGGCAAATTGTCTCAAGCCTACTAAGGACACTATACTAGGTGGAAAAAAATATCATGAATTAGGACAATGGAACCGAATAGAATTAAAAATCCCAGATGGTGAAACATCCACCAAAAGTATCATCCATGTAGGAAATGTTACTTTGCATCTTAAGAGAACTACATATTTTTGCATTTTCTTTAAAAGATGATCTCTCTCATCTTGGAAGATCTTCCGGTTACAAGCTAACAAATGCTAATATGTCTTAGGACTTTATCCAATTGCATATCTTTTAAATCTGGGGCTAGGCTAAAAGTGTCCATAGGTGGACCAAATTAAATCCATTAATAGAAAACCTCCTACACATGCTAAGATAAGCAATCACCTATTAACAAGAAGGAAGAAAATAAAGGCATAAATTTCAAGACATCAAAATATTGTATAATGCAATTTTACATGCTACAACATACCATAAAATCCTGCAAACTTTTTACCACTAGAACTAGGATAATGATCACCAACAGTACACACCCATATATACAAATACAAAAACTCAATCGTTCTATATTTGCTTTAGGCAATGACAATCCAAGAATTTACCTTAGCAACAGAGTCATTCTTCCACTTTTTACCTCTTGCAACATTTTCTAGAATTAATAGATAAGAAGACCAATACAAAGCAAAACACCCAAATGATTGCAATGAACAACAAAAATTATTTTCAGATATAAATAAGATCAGACACAATGGAAGTGGTTCACCATGTCAATAAGAAAGAAGGATGACAATGACTCTTTAATAGATAAAGTTGAGCATATTTATTTTAAAATTATGGAGAAGACATGATTTAATAAATAGGAAGATCATCTCTACTTGAATAATGACTGAATGCATAATTATAAATCTACCAAATCTTAATTGATCAATTACCACCCCCAAAACAACACTAAAAATGGTGACAAATGAGCATCATGTCAAATTCAAATCAATTAAGGCAATTTTTAAAGCATGAGCTAACAATTTATTTGAATTTTGGTCTCCACATTTTAGTTAAGGGGTCCCAACAAGATGAATAAAGAATGATAAAAAAAAATCGCAAACATTCATGGATAAAAATAATCCATATAGTCAATTCTATTTTGCAATATCAATCTCTAATTCTCCTTTCTGCTAGTAACACCTTAAAAAACAAGCCCATTAAGCTTTCTAGAAGATATGATTCTTTTCCCATACCATGAATTTTTTCTATAACAAGCCAAATTTGTTGAAGGATGAAAAAAAAGTACAACCTCCAAACTGAAAAGGAAAATGATAAAAAAAAATAAACAGACTAAAATATAAAAGCCTGAGAGGTCAAGTAACATTTCAAGGTAAAATAAACCATTTTGGTTATAATATTTGCTTCTAATTCAAACCCCAAGCTTTGATTCCCTGAGCAATAATAGATGAGTGAATACATATTTCTTAGAAGCTTTAACCATAACAGTCAGTCAAGATAGAATAGCAAAGATTGTGTGACCATATTTATTTCTGGTTATACTTCTGCTACCAAATTGTCTTGTGTTCCCAATGGTTCAGCAATCAAAGAAAGCATTAAATGCCCGGTATGGGCAAACATCAAAATCTTAGGGATAATGGGATTAAGAGTTTAAGGTAGTGAATGGTTTGTTTTTTTTTTTTTTGTTTTTTTTAACCACTATAACTTTAGAGACAGTATGGCTCTATACAGGAGCAGATGGTGGACTGGTGGTGTAAGTATATCTAGGTTAATCTTTGTTAAGTTTGGATTTCAGATCATTTGTAGCTTGTGATGGTTCTAATTTTATCTTCTTCATTTTGTATAAGAGATAAGAAATCTCAACTACGTGTGTGTACTTAACTCTTATGCCATTTATTTATCTTCATGATGTATACTTAGTTCTTATGCCATTTATTTATTTATATTTTGATTGGCATATCCCTTTTCCATTTATAGGAATCTTTAAGATAACCTCTTACTTAGGAGAAACTTTTTGTATTTGATTGATTTATACATTGATTTCTTGTTGCAACTTGTTAAACTGCCTCGAGTTCCAATTGTTGACAAAATATTGAAGAAGTATCTTGATTACAGAATAAAGAGGGATGGCATGTAAGTATATTTGCCATGGCTCCTACCATTTTGAACTCTTTTCCAACTTCTAAAGGTGATCAAACAAAGTTGCAATGATACTGCCCAAGGTTTGATGGCAGTTATTTTTGTTGTTTGGTTTGGTGTGTTATTGATGTAGTAATATTAGGATAATTTGTGCCGGAATGTTTACTATAGTAAAAGTGCACTGTGTGCCTGACAGAACCAACAACAACAAAGTTAAATAAGCTGCAATGTGGAATACATAAAATAAAATACCACAATTAAAATTGCAAAAAATGAAGTTAACTAAAATCAACATATAAATAATAAAAAAATAAAGGATGTTAATTTACTTAATCCTTTAAAACTATGATAATCAGATGAGTAACAGAGTAGAGGCAGTGTTTGTGACAAAAAAAAAAAAAAAACTGCTAAATCACATCCCCTATATGCTATTATGATGTGTTTGAATTTTAGGTCCTCATCATTTTGTTCCTTTAAAACTTTTGTGGTCTTGATTAACACTTGTGAAAAACCAAAAATAAAAAAATAAAAAAATACATCTCTTTAAAGAAGGGATTCACTCACAAAAAGACCACTTGTCTATGGACCTAAACCAAATCGCAACAAAATTAGTTTAATGATTTGATGTGTATAATAATAACAACAAGATCACTTTCATTTCACACATGCTAGTAACTTGAAAATTAACCAATTCACTTAAGACCCATGTGTAGGAAATCAAAATAATATAAATTATACCTAGATAGAGCACTAAAAAAATTGATTTTTTTTAATATTTGTATTTTTTTTTCATTGGTTTCTCATTTGTGCTTGCTTTTCTAATTTTTATTTTTTACATTCTATGGTGGATGTAGGGAAATACGCAAAACTGACAAATAACCCAGATAATGATGCTTGTATAAATGTTGTTTAATTTTCTTGTGTAAGAGGATTATCCAGAACAATAAGAATATGGGTGGTGGGTAGTGGGATGTGGGAGGACAACTAATCTCTTTGCATTTATGTGAAAACAATATGTTAGAAGCACATGCAACCTTGGTTTGTTCTAGTCCAAAACACCCTTGTTCATTCATTTTTCCTCTTTTGTTTTTATTTTTGTTTGCCTCTTCCCCGTGTAGTTGTTTAATCTGCTAAAAACATTGAGTTTTAACACACATAGTCAATAAGAAACACAATCATCCCAAAAATCATAAGAACACAAAAAAGCCCTAAAATAAAATATGAAAATAGAACACATTGAGAGAAGAGGACTTACCACTCATAGATATGGGAATGCAACGGTATACATCAATGACACTAGTTCATAGTGGAAATTTTCCAATGGTGACCACTTGTGAAATTATTGAAGTCAGGTAAGGCTACTCCAAAGGGTTAGGGCATTTCAGTGGTGGGATTTGTAAATGAAGAATGGGTTATGGCTTCTTAGTGCTGGATTTCACCCTTGCAAAAAGGGTTTCATAGTACGGAAAGGGTTTCTCCCAACTTGCGACATCGACAATTGACATGTAGGAACAGATTCTCTAGAACGATATGCTATGAGTCTTTGGAAGCTTGTCGTTCAATTGTTATTATTCCTTTAGGTATGAGATTCGAGCTTCATTTTTTGGGTTTTTCGAGATATGAAATAAAGGGAATGTTTGGCGGTAACATATTGCAGAGAGAAAAAAATTCCAGAGATAGCCATATATTTATAGGTAAAATTCAATGGCACTTATAGAAGTGTCGAGGAAATATAATACTAGTTAACAAAACGATGATACTTCCAATAAGCGTCATTGCATACAAGGTAAAAGAGAAAATAGTATATCAAACAATGATGCTTCCAATAAGTGTCATTGTGTACCATGCTAAAGGGATAATAGTATGTCAAACAATGATACTTTTAATAAGTGCCATAAAATAAAGCATATTATATCAAATAATGACGTTTTTTTAAAAGTATCAAGGAATGAAGCGTCATTATTTTAAAATTTTGTACTAGTGATTTGATGAACTTTGATGGATCTCAACCATCAACGAATCTCATTTTTTAGAATCAACAAAAATGATTCAATAATGGGGTTCAAAGGTTTAATGAGGGTACTTTTGATCCTACCAAGTAGCACAACAATTTCAAAATAATAGAGGATGAGGTTGTGCTAGTTGTGGAGGAGTTCGTTCATGGAATAGTAGTTCTAAGCCACAATACTAGCTCTATGGAAAACTTGGACACATTTTCCAAAAATGTTACCATCATTTTGACCCAAATTTCTATGGGTTCACAAATAAGTCAATTTCTACAAGCAATATTGTTGGTAAAAACACAGGTTCGATGATTACAATGTTAACTACTATCGAATTGCTTAGTGATGACAAAATCGATTTCTAGATTTAGGAGTAACAAATCATATTACAAATGACCTCAGCAATTTGAACTTTGGTTCTAAGTATCATGGAAGAAATAAGATCTACATGGGTAATGGTGTAGGTTTGATGATTGCTCATTCTGGTTTTCCCTCACTTTGTTATTCTAATTTACCTAAAGTTTTTTCTTTATCTAATCTGCTACATGTTCCCTATATTAGTCTTAATCTCATTAGTGTCAGACAATTTGCAAAAGAAAATAATGTATTCATTGAGTTTCATTTATCTATTTGCATCGTGAATGATCTAGCAATATGAACACCTCTACTTAAAGGGAGGCTACATGAAGGGCTATATTTGTTCAACCTGTTCAAGGCTCACTCATCTTCATTAACTAGTTCAGATCAATTTTTCCCTATTATTTTCAAGGATAACCAAGTCTTGTCTCTTAAATATAGTAGAATAGGAGGTTGTGATCTAAATTCTCCTATATTTTCTACTTTCAATCAAAATAATGATATTGTTAAGTCATATGCTATTTTGAGTTTTTGGCATAGGAAATTAGGGCACCCAACAAGTCTTGTCAAATTGTAATTTGAAGTTTTCAATGAAAGAGAGGGATCATTTTTTTTTTTTGCCTATCAACTTGGCAAAAGTCACAAATTGTCTTTCTCAAATTCCTTGATTGTGTATATTATCCATTACATCAAATAGAATTTGATTTTTGGGGTGCTGCTTCAGTGACATTTAGGAATGGGCTTAGATATTACATTAACTTTGTTAATGTGTATTCAAGGTACACTTGGATCTACTTCTTAAAATATAAATCTGAAGTCACTCAAACCTTTCTACATTTTAAGGCTCAAGTTGAACTTTTCCTGAATCACAAGATCAAAATTCTTTACATTGATTGGGATAGTGAATTTAGATCACTAAATTCATTATGCAATCAACTAGTCACTCATAGATTAATCTGGTCCACATACTTCAAAACAAAATGGTATTGTAGAAAGGAAACATAGGCACATCGTAGAAACTAGTTAAACCTTCTTAGCTCAATCTTTTTTACCTTTGAAATTTTGGAATGATGCTTTTGCAACTGCTGCCTATCTTATCAACATGTTATTGACATTAGTTTTTCATGGATAGTCTCCTTTGGAGAGGCTTTTAAACACCAAACCTGATTATTCCTTCTTAAAAGTATTTGGTTGTCAATGTTTTCCGTACTTGAGACCATATAATTCTCATAAAATGCAATTTCATTTAGTTCCCTGTACATTTTTTTTGGATATAGTCATAAGCACAAAGGATACAAGTGTTTAGATTCAAGTGGTAGGATCTATATATCTAGGCATGTTACATTTGATGAAAACATGTTTCCATTTATTTCAACAACTGTTCCTGAATGTTCTATAGTCTCTAATCATGTTAACACCAGCTCATGGCTCCTGTTGTTGACCATAGTTCATTGTACAATTCATTTTAATACTCTTCACACTAAGTCCGATCATATTTCTCCTTGTCATTTGAAAGAACTTGATTTCTCTACAACTTAGAAGACACAAACAAGTTCAGGAACCAGTAATAATTTTACCTCAGTTCAATCAGAATAATTGGAAACTCAACAACCTGCCATAGCACCATCAAGGTATATCCACCCAATGAGGACTAGGTCTAAAGTAGGGATTTATAAACCTAAAGTGCTACTAACAATTGACTTCTCTATTGTTGAGCCCAATTATAGTGCAAGAAGCTCTTCAAAGTCTCCCATGGAAAGTTGTTATGCAAGAAGAATATGATGTTTTGATTACCAATGGCACATGGTCTCTAATTCCTCAACTCTCAGCCAAGAAAATTGTTGATGGTAAGTAGATTTTCAAACTTAAGAGACATCCAAATGGTTCTATTGCTCATTATAAGGCATGATTGGTTGCAAAGGGGTATTATCAAAGGCATGGTTTTGACTTCATAGAGATAGTTAGCCTAGTAATTAAACCAAACACTGTTTGGGTAGTTTTAATGGTAGTTTTTGCTCAAAATTGGGAGATTTGCCAACTAGATGACAATGCATTTCTTAATAGTATTCTACATGAAACAGCTCTTATAGAGAAACCCCCAGGTTTTGAGAAATCTACAATTTCTGTTCCACTAGTATACAAGCTTCACAAAGCCTTTTATGGATTAAAGCAAACTCCTCGGGTTTGGTTTGATAAACTTAAGGTTTCTCTCTTGCAACTTGGTTTTGTGAGTTCTAAAACTAATCAGTCATTGTTTCTTAGATTTACTTCTACTTCGTGTATTTATCTCTTAGTCTATGTCAATGATATCATTATCAACGGAAATGATTCACTTGCAATTTCTACATTGATCTCCCTACTAAATCAGAAGTTTTCACTCAAAGACCTTGACATTTTCCAATATTTTTTATGAGTTGAGGTTCAAAATACTGAAAATGGAGGAATCTTACTCTCACAAGAGAAATATCTCATTGATATTTTAAGAAAGGCTATGATGGTTACAACAAAGGCCTTTTCAACACCCATAGTTAGAGGTTTGAGACTCTCAGCACATCAAAGTGAACCTATTCCAGATCCCAAGCTTTATTAGAGTATTGTAGGAGTCTACAATATGCTACTATTACTAGACTTGTGATATCTTGTAGTGTGAATAAAGTGTCTCAATTTATGCACAATTCGTTGAACTCTTATTGGCAAGTTATTAAGTGAATACTTCGATATCTTAACAACACTTTTCATCATTATCTTTATCTTTCCAAACCATCACATTGTTTCTTGAAGGTTTTTTCTGATGTAGATTGGGCGCTTAATCTTGATGATAGGAAATTAACTTCATGTTACTACATATTTCTTGAACAAAACCTAGTCACCTAGAGTTCTAAGAAACAACACACCATATCTCGTTCTAGCACTGAAGTGGAGTATCATAAAAATGGTGTGGTTGTAGGGATTGCTGAAAAAACTACAAGTTCCACAACCTCAAACACTAGTCATTTTGTGTGATAACCTTAACATTGTATCATTAAGTGCTAATCCACTTCAACACTCTCGGATGAAATAAATTGAGCTTGATTTTTACTTTGTTCGTGATCTTTACTATGATCAAATAACAAATATCTTCACAAAGTCTCTCTCAGCATCCTCATTCTATAGATTTTGTGACAAGCTAAATGTCATCTCTCTCTTTGCACTTAGCTTGCGGGGAAGTGTTAAAAAACATTTTGAAACTTCTAAACTGCCACATGGTTTGAATAATAGGTTGGGTTGTTAGGGTTGGTTTCTCCTTTTTGTATAAAATCTTTATAACCAGGTTTTAATAAAATAAAGAGACAAAGACAAAGAAAGTCTTTTCTACTCGTAGTTTGTCCCCTATTTCTTTTCATCTGTTTCTTTTCTCTATTTCTCTCATATCCTACAAGAGAGTCCACTTCCTTCGCCACCCACTTCATCAACTCTAAATGCCTTTGCAAATCCATCCATTCTACACATGGAATGTCATTCGACAAAACAAACGTCCCCAATAGAGACAACAAATTTTGAAGCGTTGCTATGGCTTGCCTTGCTTTCTTATTTCCATGGCCCGAATGATCAAAATACCTCTTCCCTATGATCATCTTTTGGACTATATTGAAGTTGAGGTGTTGGAACCATTCACTCATCACTATCTTTACTAGATGAACCCAGTTGTTGAATTTTCCAAGTGAGTACAAATCTTTAATGGAAAGATCCAATTCTGAAACCTCCAATTGCTTTAATGCATCAAGGCAACGAGTTGAGAGGATTTCTACCATGGACAACTTGCACATCTCATGCCAAAGGGATCTATAAGGGCGTAACTAAATCCTATGTAGTTATATCCTAAGAGCTTTCCTGCACTGGAACTTGGGTGTGAGGCAAAGGCCTTATCATTAGTGGGGAAGCATTCTTTAACAGCCTCACAGATGCTAACCACAAGTGCATGGTGCGCTCTAAGGCAAATCATGAAGACGGGCTATGCTTATCAACCATGGCCCTAAGGGTTCGGAATTGTTGAAAAGTATCCCAAATTCTTAATTAGTAAAGATTTCTTTTATGTAGAGAATAATTGTATGGAATATTTCCTATATTCATGTTGTTGTAGTATTAGATTTCCTTATAAAATAAAATAAAAAATTATTATGAATATCTTTATAGATATTTTATGTCATGAAGGGAAAAAGTCATAAAATGGAGATGAATTCATAAAGATTATACGAGGTAGATAGATATGTGAGGAAGAACAATGGGACTTGTGGTTTAGGGTGTGAATACAAAGAACAGGAAAACATAAAATGTTTCAGGAACCCAATAATTATATTTAATTTCGTCCTCTATAATATTCTCTCTCATATAGGACGTAGGTATGGTTGGTTGAGCCACATTAAAACTTTGTATACCTTTGTGTTGATGGTTTTATCTTTGTGTTTTTGAATTAATATTGTTTGCATTAAAGCTTTCGTTGGTACAACAAAAATATTGGGGTTTGGCGGCCAGACATTAGATGGCTCTGGGCTTAACCTGCCCTTGCTCTTCCCCATGATTTTAAAAACCAATTGGTCTGACTTGTTTGATCGTCGGTCGGTTCGACCACTGGTTGATCACGGTTTTGGTTCAGTTCAATTAATTGAGTCAATGGATGGTTGAATCGAGATCAAACTGGATAAATTGAACAAATCGACCAGTTCTCTTTGGACCGGACAATTCAACCATTTTAATTTTTTTTTTTTACCCCATCAAAACATGTCGTTTTGCTGAGTATAAAAGGTTTCTTTCTCTCCCAAGCATAAACAAATACAAAATAATTCAAATTTATATATAAATATAAATATTTGTATCTACATTTATTTTATAATAATTATTTATAATAAATATGAAATTTATATAATAATTTTTAAAATGTTAAAATAACAAAATATATGGATATGTAATTATAATTTTCTTTTCACCTTCATATTTAAATATTATATGCCTATTATGTTTAATAAAATTTAGTATATTAATACATTTATATTTATCTTTATTATTTAATTTGATATATCAAATATAAAAAAATGAAATATTATTAAAAATTTAATTATATATATATATATATATATATATATATATATAATATATATATATATATATATATATATATATATATATATATATATATTAATTTCTTATAATAATTTTAATACTAATAAAATATAAAATATATATTTATGACATCACCGGTCAATCGTCATTTGATCACCGATTCAACCGGTGAATTATGGACCGATAACCTTTTCGATTTAATCTCTAATCCTGTTCTAAAAATATTGTTTTTTTCTAGCAATAATGCAATAAAACCAACCCCAGAATTCCTAAAATTGATAGTAACTGAGAATGTTAATCCATGGTGGATTGTGTGCGACTTACTACTCTAACTCAGTATTTAGATTCAAACTGGTGGGTACAACTTTGCTTTTCGTCCCTCTTGACACCTTTTTCTTTCTAATTATAATATTCTTTAATTTTTGTTGGTAGCGAATGACAAATATAGTGTTGATACGATTGTGAATTGACTCCAACCATAGAAAACAGTATCAAAGAGCCTGTTTCAATCTACAGTGTGGATACCATTCGGACGTATTCCACCACAACCTCAATCCGATCAAGCAAACAAAAGATGAACCTCGTTTGATTCACCTATATTGAGAGTTTTTGTACGTCTCTCTGCTTAAGGTTCACTGAATCCCTCCCAGCACTTCATATCTTAAAGAAGAAAAAAAAAAAAACAAAAGGGTAAAGAAATAAGGTATTAGTGGCTCATGAGGACATGCCACGTGTAGTGCTGGCTGATAGCTAAACATTTCCAACAGCCCGCCTTGTCATTCGGTTTTGGGCAAGAATGAAAATATCTTGGTTAAATTTTATTAGTGTATAAAATTAATTTCAATTTATTATAAAATCTAGATCCTTTTTAATAAAACTTAATATTTATTATTTAATGATTTAAGTTGATATTAAATTAAATTATTTTAAATTATTAATTTAAAATTTATTATTTATTTTTTACTCTTAAGTATTATGATTATTTGTTAAAATTAATCTAAATTTATTTTAAGTTAATAAATTGATATATTTACTTTTTTAGTTGTAATAAATGTTTATCATCATTAATTTTAATTATTATTTATTTTATTAATTTTAAATAATAAATTTACCTATTAAACATTCGTATTTAAAGTATTGTGGATATATAAGGTAATCTAAAAAATATTTACTAAAAAAATTAAATATGAATGTAGAGTCATAGTTTTAAATATCTCAAAAAAAAGAATCATAATGTAAAGTTATGGCCGTTAAATATCTCATTAGATGTAGGCAACCAAAATAAAAGATATTTAGAATTAAGAATAAATTAACTAGGATTTAACACTTAAAATTATTTTTACTTTTAAATTGTAATATTAAGTTATCATATCAAATATACTTAATTTAATGAATAATTTAAATCAAGTGATTCACTCAATTTAAGTCATTAATGTAACTTATTGTTATATATATATATATATGGATGTTTAACTTTCGACATATTTTTCCATCGATGTTTATGCAGCAGCCAACACTAATAGAATTGAGAAGGAAGGCGTGGGGTGAGCATGACTTCCAGAGGAGTCAGCTTAGCCAAGGTAACACTCAGGCCTTCTCTCATGTCCACCGGAGCGTTCAATGGTGTTGACAAGTCAAACCCTTGAAGCAGCTGACCAATCACCAAGGGTAACAATTTTAAGGCCATGGTGATCCCTGGGCAAGATCTTCTGCCAGAACCAAATGGGATGAGCTCAAAATGCTGCCCCAAAACGTCTAAATCCGCATGGGTTGTCAGAAACCTTTCCGGCTGAAAATCTTCAGGGTCGGACCAGACACTTGGGTCACGGTGCAACTTCCACGCATTCACAAACAAGCGGGTGCCTTTTGGAATGTGGTAGCCAGCAACATGACAGTCTTCCATGGCTTCGTGTGGCACAGATAGAGGAGCTGCTGTGTATAGCCTCAGGGTTTCCTTGATAACGGCTTGAAGGTAATGCAGGTTTGGAATATCCGATTCTTCCACCCACCTGCCTCTACCAACTTTTAGATCTAGCTCCTCTTGAGCACGCTTCAAAGCATGTTTATTGTTTAATAATGCAGACAGAAGCCATGTGGAGGTTGTAGCCACAGTGTCAGTGCCTCCCACCATGAGAGTCTGCATAAGTTTAAAATTGTAGAAATTTACCAAAACATTGAAGCCATGATGACCCAAATGCATAAAATACCAAAAAAAAAAAAAAAAAAAGAAAACATTGAAAGTCTTGAAAATATTCAACATCGCTTGAAAAATTAACTTCTTGTCAAATTCCATTATTATATATAGAAAAAGAAGAAGATTTAATTGATGATGATGCATATTTATATACAAATATATTTGAGTTCTACTATAATTCAAATTCTATCTTCTACTCTAATTCAAATTTTATATTCTATTATAAATAAATACCAATATTAAATTAAGGATAACATTAACTTTCCCTGATATGCATGACTGGCAAGATAGAGCTTTGATAAGAGATTCCAATTTTAGTCTTGAGAGAAAGAAAATAGAGATTTCAATTTTGGTCTTGAGAGAAAGAAAATAGATTACAATGTATCTGGTTTTTGTGGAGGACGATCTCCTAGTTTTTGTGTAGGACAATTTCCTTGGATCTAGGGAGCGAGTAGATTCGACCTGGTGACTAAAAGATTAGGCAAGAGTAGTGTGATCTTCCTAAGTCTGATTTCCAAAAACTTTGAGGAACTTGGAGAAAAGAAAGTTTGTTAAAGGACAAGTAGAATTAAGAGTCTTATTTGACATCAAACTATATATAATGTTTTAGAAGCTAATGCAATAGATGATATAAGAGGTAAATGAGAAGGTAGAATATAAGGCAGATCTCAAGTAGAGGTAAAAGAATATGAGCATGTTTGTTTTCCCAAGACAACATATGTAAGAAAGCAATGAAATCTTTGAGGAAGCTTTTAGAGAAGGAGAGAGAAGTAGAATTGAAGGCAATAAAGAAGTATATATTAAATTAAGGGAACTAATACTTGTAGGAAGCAAAGAAGAAGAAAATTCTGGTGGGTTTGAACTGGGAAAATTTGGAGCTCTTGGCCTTAAAGAGGTATTGAAATTAAGATATTGCATTAGAGACAATGAAGAAAGAGACATTGAAATTAGGATATTAGACCATAGGGAAGGAGGCATTGACAATCCATAAGCATAGCAAGGTCACTACCATTTGTTGTAAGGGTAGGGGGAGACATGCAAGGCCTAAGCCCTGCACCTTAAATTGTTCCAAGTTGAGATTGCTCCAAGTTGAGAATAGGGTTAGGATTCTAATACCATATAGAAAATAAAGGACAATATAACATATTATTCTCATTGATGATAATAGATATTTATATACAAATACATTTGAGTTCTAACATAATTCAAATTTTATCTCTTACTCTAATTCAAACTAATAGCAAATGTTTACTCTAATTCAAATTCTATATCTATTCTAATTCAAACTGATATATGATAAATATATAAATACCAATATTTAAATTAAGGATAACATTAATTTGGATTGTCCCCGTTGTGGTGGCTTGACTCAAACCATGGAAAACAAGGGCTAGAAGCAAATTCAAGGACCCCCCTGGTTCATTCTATAGTGCACATACCATCCCACGTTATTCCACCACAACCTCATTCCAATTAAGCAAACAACTTGGAAAAACTATTTTTAGTGATATATATAATGACCAAAGATGCAGAGTCATCGGATGGAAAACGTATTCATATCATTATTTTGACGACTATAAATGAAAAGGACGAGAAAATAATAAAAAAGAGGAACCTCGTGTTATTCACCTCTATTTTGAAAGGGTTTTTATATAGATTTTTTTTTTTGTTTACTCTCTCTTTTATATACCCGTGACCATGCATAGGTTCAGTGAATCCACCCAGCAATTCCGACTAGCAGCACATAAGGACATGCCATTGGGTTTTAGGAAATGCTATTGGGTTGAGGTCGATTTTTACATCTTACTTTAAAGTAAATTTGTGAAAATTTATTTATTTTATTTAAATTAAAATGATTGAAAATTTTAATCAAAATTTTATATACCTTAAATTTGAATTATTTGTAAAGGATTTTTCTATGTTTTTTTTTTTTTTTTTTTTAATTTTACTTTTAAAGTTGGTTGCAAAAATACACTTTTCCAAGGAAGAAGGAAGCAGTACATGGATAGGGGAGGAGCATACCATTACTGTTGCCTTGATGACTGTTTCCCTTGAATGGCCAAACATGGAAGTGTCTTCAAGCACCGATAGCATCACATCAATTAAATCCTGCCTCTTGCTGCCCTCGCTGTTGAGCCTCATCTCATGTTCTTCCACCCAACCTCCCACAAGAGAGTCCGCTTCCTTCGCCACCCGCTTCATCGACCCAAATACCCTTGTGAATCCATCCATTCTACACCTGGAATGGCATCCGACAAAACAAAGGCCCCCCTAGAGAGAGGAATTTCTGAATTGTTGCTATGGCCCGCCTTGCTTCCTCGTTTCCATGGCCAGAAGTATTGAAATACCTCTTCCCTGCGATCATCTTTAGGACTATATTGAAGCTGAGGTGTTGAAACCATTCACTCATCACTACCTTTACTGGATGGACCCAGTCGCTGCCTTTTCCAAGTGAGTACAAATCTTTGATGGAAAGATCCAATTCCGAAATCTGCACACATGCTTTAATGTATCGAGGCGACGGGCTGAGAGGATTTCCATCATGGACAGCTTGCGCATCTCACGCCAAAGGGCTCCATAAGGGGCGAAACCAAATCCAGCGTGGTTGTATCCTAAGATCTTTCCTGCACTGGAACTTGGGCGTGAGGCGAAGACCTTATCATTAGTGGTGAAGCATTCTTTAACAGCCTCACAGCTGCTCACCACAAGTGTTCGGTGCACTCCAAAGCGGATCATGAAGACGAGGCCGTGCTTATCAGCCATGGCTCCAAGGGTTCGGAATATTGGGGTTTGGCCTCGTAGTAGAGGAAGGTGACCTAGAAATGGCCAGGCACCAGATGGCTCTGGGGCTGACCTGCCCTTGCTCTTCCCAGCAAGAGTCATAACTCTCCATACACCATACAACAAAACCAACCCCAGAATTCCTGAGATTGCTACTAACTGAGAAGGGGTATCCATGTTGATCGTCTGAGACTCTGCTGATTCACTATTTAGGTTCAAACTGGCTACAACTTTCCCCAGTCTTCCTCCCTCTAGACGCCTTTTTATTTATTTAAATATTGTTTAATTATTAAATTCATTAATTTCAATAGGGACAGGTCAAGCATCCGTTAACTATAATAATATAATATATCTATGCACAAAGCCCAATAATTGAATATCATACTATTGCAGCATCGAACAGCGTGACCCGGGCCACCCGGCCGGTTCTGGTGAACCGCTCCCCTTTCGCACCCCTAAAATAAATTAAATAACACCAAACACAGTTTCTTTATGTTACAGAGTATAACTTTGAGTTTTGTGCTAATTCATGCCTCAATTTTTACTTTAAAAAAAATGTTTGGTAAATCAAGTTAATGATTTAATATAAGTTAATAATTTAATTTAAGTCATTAAATATATTAAATATATTTAATAAAATAATTTAATATTTTAATTTAAAATTAAAATACTTTAAGTATTAAGTTAGAATAGTTAATTTATATCTAATCTTAAATACTTTTTATCTTATTTATCTATATTAGTGAGTATATTTTAAATTATAATTTCACATCCATGATTCATTTTTTATAAAAATATTTTGTAATTATTTTATGTATCTACTATATTTTAAATATGAATATTTTATAAATAAATTTATAACTCAAAATTGATGAGGATAAATATTAGTTAAATTATGTAACGGTATCAATTTGATGATTTAAAATAAATTTTAATTTAACTTTATCAAACAACTTTAATAATTAAAATAAAAAATAAAAAATAAATTTTAAGTTAACAACTTAAGAACAATTTAACTTAAAATTAACTTAAATCATTAAGTAATAAGTATTAAGTTTTATCAAACACCCATTTAATCATTAGAAGGGCATGATTGAGGTAGGCTCTTAATAGGCCTTAGTGCAGGTATTTAACAACAAGAACATATCAATCACCACTTCAGAAGAGAACATTATTGGACTACATCATTCGAATTCCCAACATCAAATATCAAGCACCAATATATATATCTGTGTGCTAACAAATTTTTTTATCAAGGAACTTGATCATAAACTCAAATATTTTCTTAGTAATGAGGTAGTTGTGTATTTTTTAAGGTTTTCTTCAACGGTAGCACAAATATTTCCATGACCATACTCAAATATTTGTGTTGAGTAATGGTTCACTTGTCTTGTCTCCCATGGATGAGCATTTTATCACCACATATCCTACATCTTAGAGGCATTATTTGGTTGTCTTATATATCTAAATAAGTTGTATATCTGTCAAAATTTGAATGACATTTTGTTTGAGAGAAAAATTGAGTCTAGTTAATATAATAGGAACCAAATTGCAACCATAATCAACATGCATTTTTAAGCAAAATTAGTTTCATCTTATTCATCGCAAGTTGAGTATTATTATAAGCACCCAAACTCGTTTTAAGGGAGAGTATTAGGAGAGATAAAATATATTTTAATATTCTTTACTTATTATATATATATATATATAATATATATATATATTTTTTATACCAATATGTAAAGAGTAATGATTAGGATCCATTGTTTATTAGTTAATTAGAAGCTGTTAGGGCTTAGTTTACACATGACATTAACATAACCACTATACTTTTAGTTAGTTAGAAACCCATTAGGTAATAACTTCGTACTTAAGCCTCTCTGTTCAACCTTCAGAATCAAAAGAAAAATACAGATTTAAAATATTGGTATTAGTTCTTTCTTCTTTAGCTTTTTAAGATGATATAAGAGCATTCAAATCCTGCAATGGAAAGTTCATTGGCAACAACCATTTGAAGTACTTCAAGTTTCACTCTAGTTTCAATTTCTTATCTAAAGACAAGAGAAAAACTTAATTCTTTTTCTATTTCATCTTGTTTTTGCTCTTGCAGCCTTTTGTATTTTAATAATCTTCATGAAGGTCTAGGTTCATGACGTGATCTTCACATGGGGCTGCAACATTTTAGGATAATGTCAAAGGTTGGTAATTATCATTTTTTAATGTCAATTTGACCTTTTCATGTATGTTATAAGAGTTGGGCATTGAGTAGGTGCTTATTTTAGACAAACATGTTTTAGGTGTTGTGGACCCTCACCCGATCCACCGGACCGGCACGACTCGCTTTTAAAAGAAAATAAAGAATGAAAAACTTGAGTTTTCCAGGTTTGAAAAACCCGCCCCCGGTGAAGAACGATGTTGTATGGAGTTGCCACTTACTTTTTATTTTTATTTTTAAAATGGGGAAAATTAAGTAAGAACAAAAACCCCTAATGACCCTAGTATGGAAAAAGCGGTCTGCGAAAACTAGATTTTAGGTCCGGGGATCAGGTTGCCCATTGGGAAGGTACTTCATGCGAGGTAGCACCCCTCTAGGCCCGGAACTCGGTCTCTACTAATGAATTGGGTATGTGGGAGCATATGGGTCAAAGATGAAACCCTAGGCTAAATAGATGTCATGAATCACACAATCCTAATTGGTATTTGGCATGCATATGAATTCAACCAACCAAAACAATGGGTGCGTACCTGTGGTCCCCAGCCATGTGCTGTATAAAAGGTCAACCAAACACAGATAAACACATAACAAACATTCAGGATTAAGCACCATGCATGCATATGATTCAACAATCAAAACCAACGATGCATACCTGTAGTCCCTAGCCATGTGCTACAGCAGAGGGTGAGTCAATCACGCAACATGTATTCAAAATCAAGCATTAAAGCTTGTGCCAAAAAGGAAGATAGCTGGTTGAAATGAGATAAGGGACTCCCCAAATGTCATACAAATCGAACTAAACTCATCTAGACCACACCACCCATAACTTCAAAATTGCCCATACTAACTGAAATCAAACACTAACTTAAACCTTCAAGATGGCTCACAAGTGCCCTATAGCAAATGGGTTTGAGCCCCAATGGATAAGGGCTTGAAAAATGCCAAAATCGAGGGCTACCTAAAGTCCTCCAGCAGAACAGGTTGAACTAGTTCTCAACTAGTACAACCTATTGAGAAGAATTCCCAAATTTTCTAGAAAACTCCTAAATGAGTGATGATTCAAACAAAAGAAACGGTTCTCAATTCCGAGCCCGGATGAATGAGAACCAGACAAAGAAAGGTCAGGGGTTCTTCATGGCTGACAGAGGCAGCCAGCTATGGTGGTTCCCAACCAGTCCAGACGGTTGATAAAAAATCCCAAATTTGGCCAGGAAGTTTCTAACTGAATAAGAAAGCAAACAAAAGAAACGGTTCTCAATTCCAAACCTGGATGAGTGAGAACCAGACAAAGAAAGGTCAGGGGTTCCTCATGGCTGACAGAGGCAGCCAGCTATGGTGCTGAACCGGTTCCCAACCAGTACAGACGGTTGATAAAAAATCCCAAATTTGGTCAGGAAGCTTCTAACTGAATAAGGAAATAAACAAAAGAAATAGTTCTCAATTCCGAGCCCAGATGAGTGAGAACCGGACAAAGAAAGGTCAGGGGTTCCTCATGGCTGACAGAGGCAGCCAACTATGGCGCTGAACCGGTTGAACCGGTTCCCAACCAGTTCAGATGGTTGATAAAAAATCCCAAATTTGGCCAAAAAGTTTCTAACTGAATAAGGAAACAAAAAAAAAAAAAAAAACGGTTCTCAATTTCGAGCCTGGATGAGTGAGAAACGGACAAAGAAAGGTCAGGGGTTCCTCATGGCTGACAGAGGCAGCAAGCTATGGCGCTGAACCAGTTGAACCGGTTCCCAACTGGTTCAAACGGTTGATAAAAAATCCCAAATTTGGCCAGGAAGTTTCTAACTGAATAAGGAAACAAACAAAAGAAACGGTTCTCAATTCCGAGCCCGGATGAGTGAGAATCGGACAAAGAAAGGTCAGGCGTTCCTCATGGCTGACAAAGGCAGCCAGCTATGGCGCTGAACCGGTTGAACCGGTTTAGCCTGTTGATGAAAAAATCTAAATTTGGTCAGAAAGTTTCTAAACCATTCATAACCAATCAACAACAATCATGTGTGGCCTTTATTACCCACACCCAAGTAACACAATCTTCACATCCAAGGAAATAAAAGATGATGCGGAAGGAGAAAACGCATATGAAGAAAATGAAGATAAACTGCAGGTAAAAAAAAAAATTTAGCCTACTTACCTCAGAATCTCCACCAGATATGATCCGTGTATGCCGATGATGACCTCCAAAAAATGAGATGTTATAGCTCTCCTCTTCAAAATAACCGCAGTGCTGAAGCTTTCCCCAACGCTCTTAACTCAGAAGGTGCCCTGACCTTCTGTTTTTCTCACCAGCAAAATATCACCTCTCCCATCTTGCCCTCCTTCTTTTTATTTTTTCTTTTATACTCATACCCCTCTCAGCATTTGAGCCTCCTGGGTTCCTTCCCCTTCAGCACCGAAATCCCCTCCATCAGCATGGAAAACACACCCCCCATTATTTCTCTTCCACTTACGAGGCTAGCTCACTCCCTTCAGTTTTCAGCTTGCTTCACCACCAAGAATCCATATGGATTCGTGGTGGGCTTCAAGGAACCCAAACCAAGGCCCAAAATGGGCCCACAACATTTTCCAAAACCGATTTGGAGCTTATGGGCCTGAGCCATGTAGGATTTGGGTCCCAAAATTACCAAAATCAGTGTTTTACACCGGCTGACTTGATGAACTAGCTGAATCGGCTTAACCGGATGCCAAAAGGTCGAACCGGTTGCAAAAAATTTTGAAATTTTGATAGAATGTTACTAGAAGAGTGAGGAATCCATGAAAAAAAATGGTGCACAATTCCGAGTTCGGAAAAGGGAGATATGATCAAAACAAGCCCGAGTGCTCCAAACCTCAACATGCCCCTATAAACTCCAACTAAGCTAAAACATCGGGATGACCCCACTTCCTTCCTATAGGGTGATGTGAACGACTAGGAAAATGGCCACGATGACCCTCCAAAATGAACCTCATACGCACCACAATGGACCACAGACAAGCCCACACGAGGCTCGGACACCGACTAAGCCCAAAAGGGGCCCTAGTGGTGCCATATGAGAACGATGGGTGCAGGTGACACCCAAAGGATAAATGTCAGTGTCGAGGGACAAAAT
The DNA here is from genome assembly GCF_004353265.1 of Vitis riparia. Taxonomy (NCBI): domain Eukaryota; kingdom Viridiplantae; phylum Streptophyta; class Magnoliopsida; order Vitales; family Vitaceae; genus Vitis; species Vitis riparia. Next base: position 12,188,340 of record NC_048439.1, read on the forward strand.
TGAGGGTCTACAGGTGTTTGATTATAACTGGATGTATTTTGAATGACATATTAAGGGGTGCTCATTTTTTGCAGTGTTAGTGCCCCTCCCAACCCTGAGTCTTTTGCTTGTTGAAAAGACTTTGGGCTTGTTCCACCATTTCAAATTAATTGCAATCTGTAGTTTTTTAAAGCTATTTTCAACATTTAATCATTAACAACACACAAGGTTTAGGGCCATCTTTCCTTCTCAGGGTGGTTACTGTAATGTCCCTCCATATCCAAGAGTGAGGATTCCACCACTTGTCACCTATTGTGATGTCCCCAATGAGAATTGCTCTTCTTTGTGAGTGGGTTTTATTTACAATTTCGTTTTCTAGTGGTTTTTCTTCTCAGCGTTTCTTTTTCAAAGGCAAGTGTTGTCGGGCTTTGTGGAGCCTAGTTTTGTTTGATCTAGTTTGACGACCCGACCAGAATAATATTGCGTGGTTTTTTAATGTGCAATATTCGTGTAATATTTTTTAGGTCCGTTTAGCCCATTGTGGAACCACCTTTTGTAATTAGGGTTTTTTAGTATGGTGTGGTTGTCGTGTTATATATAAAGAGAAAATATTATAGTCATCATTGTTGTACTCTGTATTCTTCCCTGATAATAGTAAAATCCCTGCAACTCTGTGGACATAGGCAAATTGCTGAACCACGTAAATATTGTCTTGTGCGTGTGATTGTTTTTCTTTGGCTTGTGTTTTCTCTATTTTTTTGTTTCTCACATATTGGGAATTCGATTTAATTTCCTTCAATTGGTATCAAAGCCTAGGGTTAGGTTTGAATGGGAGCAATGGCAGAAGAAACAGGAAAGACGTATGGAATAGAAAAGTTTGATGGCACAAACTTTGCGTATTGGAGGATGCAGATTGAAGATTATCTCTATGGGAGGAAATTGCATCTGCCTCTTTTGGGGACAAAACTTGAGAGTATGAAGGCTAAGGAATGGGCACTTCTTGACAGACAGGTTCTAGGAGTTATTAGGTTAACTCTGTCTAGGTCTGTTTCACACAATGTTATAAACGAGAAAACCACAGCAGATCTGATGAAGGCTTTGTCCGGTATGTATGAAAAGTCGTCTGCAAACAATAAGGTGCATCTGATGAAGAAATTATTCAATTTGAAGATGGCAGAGAATGCATCAGTAGCACAACATCTGAATGAATTTAATACACTCACAATGGAAATTACATAGAATATGATCTCTAATATGTCTATTTCCAATTGGTCCCACTTTATGACTAAAAATAGTCAAATTCCACTTTCAACACTTGATGCTAAACTGCTTCTGAAAGTCATCATTTCAATTCAGAGTATTCAAACACAATAGTTTTTTAAAATCAAGGTCTGTACAGACAACACAACATGATATAACATCAAGAAAACAAACACAAAATCTAAATACAAACTCCTACTATATTGGCATATCATCAATGTGTACAACACCCATATGTGTGACATGCTCATGATATACTTTGGGTGGCAAACCCTTAGTGAGCAGATCCGCAATCATGGAGTTTGTGCTTATGTGTTCAATCGATACTTGAAGACTCCGAACTCTTTCTTTCACAACCAAGAACTTGATGTCAATGTGTTTAGACTTTGACGAACTTCGGTTGTTCTTAGAATACAATTCTGCGGCCTTATTGTCACAATTGATTCTCAATGGTTTCTCAATCCCATCAATAACTCGCAACTGAGTGATAAAATTCCGCAGCTGTATCCCATGGTTTGATGTCTCATAGCAAGCTATGAATTATGCCTCCATGGTGGAAGAAGTAATGAGTGTTTGTTTAACACTTTTCCATGAAACTGCTCCTCCAGCCAACATGAAGATGTAGCCTGAAGTGGACCTCCTGCTATGAAGACATCCTGTGAAATTGGAGTCTGAATATCCCACAATCTTCAAATGACTGGATCTATGGTATGTGAGCATATAGTCTTTAGTTCTTTGTAAATACCGCATAACCCGTTTTGCCTTTTTCCAGTGATCCATACCTGGGTTACTCAAATATCTACCTAACATTCCAACAATGTATGCAATATCCGGACGCGTACAAACTTGTGCATACATGAGACTTCCTATGGCCGAGGCATAGGGAATCCTCTACATATCCTACTTCTCAAGTTCATTTTTCGGACATTGGTGCAAACTAAATTTATCGCCTTTTGCTACAGGCGTGTCTCCTAGTGCACAATTGCTCATGCCAAATCTACTCAACACTTTATCAATGTAGGCCTTTTGTGATAGCCCAAGTATACCTCTTGAACGGTCCCTATAGATCTGTATACCCAGCACAAAAGATGCATCACCAAGATCCTTCATATCAAATTTACTAGATAGAAATCATTTGGTTTCATGCAAAAGTCCCACATCACTACTGGCAAGTAGAATATCATCAATAGATAGCGCCAAGATAATGAATTCGCTCCCACTGAACTTGAGGTATATGCATTGATCAATGGTGTTCTCCTTAAAACCAAATGAAGTGATTACCCGATCAAACTTCTGGTACCATTGTCGGGGTGCTTGCTTTAAACCATATATGGACCTTTTTAATTCGCATACAAGTTGCTTTGAATCATTAGACTCAAAGTTCTCTGGTTGCACCATGTATATAGTTTCATCAATGTTACCATTAAGAAATGCAATTTTAACGTCCATTTGATGCAGCTCTAAATCATAATGAGCTACAAGTGCCATGATGATTCTAAAGGAGTCATTTGACAAAATTGGTGAAAAGGTCTCCTTATAATCAATGCCTTCCTTTTGAGTGAAACCTTTTGCGACTAGGCGTGCCTTATACCTAACAATGTTGCCTTTTGAATCCTGCTTGGTCTTAAAAATCCATTTACAACCAATTGGTTTTACGTCTTCAAGCAACTCTACTAGGTCCTAAACACCATTGTCTTTCATTGATTTCATCTTATCCTTCATGGCTTCCATCCACTTTTCAGAGTTACAACTTTGTTTGACTTGACTAACTAAAATTGAATTGTCTTTCAAACCCATGTCAAACTCATGTTCTTGGAGATATACAACATAATCATTTGAAATTGTACTTCTCCTTTCTCTAGTGGATCTCCTCAGTGGCACTTGAACTTGAGGTTGTTGAGGTTGTTGAGTTACCTCTTCATGAACTTGAATCGGTTCCATAACTTGAGCCAGAGGAATTTCAGGTGTGTCTTGAATTTCTATTATCGACTGTACATTCTGAATAGTGTCATAAAACATAATATGACCATGTCCAGTCGTAGGAATACTAACAGATTCCTCTTTAAAGATCACCTTCCTTAATGGTTCTCTCCCACTTAACTCAACTTCCTCAATGAACTTAGCATTACCCGATTCAAAGAAGGATCTAGTTGAGGGGTCATAAAATTTGAAGCCTTTCGACCTTTCAGAATACCCTACAAAGTAGCAGCTGACTGTTCTGGAGTCCAATTTCTTTTCATTTGGCTCGTAAGGCCTAGCTTCAGCTGGACAACCCCAAACATGCAAGTGCCTAATACTAGGTTTCTTGCTAGTCCATAACTCACATGGGGTTTTGGCTACTGCTTTGCTTGGTACTCTATTCAAAATGTAAATTGCAATTTTGATAGCTTCACCCCAAAGTGATTCTGGTAAGGTGGAATGACTGATCATACTTCTTACCATATCCTTAAGAGTACGATTTCGCTTCTTTGCTACACCATTTTGGCTTGGAGTCACTGGCATGGTGTATTGAGGAACGATACCACACTCCATCAAATATTTGGCGAATGGCCCTGGACGTTGTTCACTTGATCCATCATATCTACCATAGTATTCACCTCCACGGTCAGATCTGACGACCTTTATTTTCTTGCTTAGTTGGTTCTCAACTTCAGCTTTGAAATTCTTGAACACGTCCAATGACTGAGATTTCTTATGAATCAAATAAAGATAGCCATAGTGCGAGTAATCGTCAATGAAAGTGATAAAATATTGTTGTCCATTCCAAGAAGCTGTAAGGAATGGACCACAAATATCCGTATGTATCAATTCCAAGACGTCACTGCACCTATTGACATCCTTTTTCCTCATATTTGTTTGTTTACCTTTAATGCACTCTATACAGACTTGAAAGTCTGAGAAATCAAGTGGATCAAGAATTCCTTCTAACATAAGCCTTTGAATCCGTTGATTTGAAATGTGACCCAAATGCTTATGCCATAACATTGATGAATTCTCATTTATTAATTTTCGCTTAATGGCATAATTACTCGAATGCAAGGTTTCATTTCCATTAGTGGCCTTTATGTTCAATTTGTATAATTTGTCTATTAGACTACCGGTACCAATAACCTTTGAATTTAGATAAAGACTAACCATTCCATTTCCAAATGAACAACAATACCCAAATTTGTCTAGACATGAAATAGAAATTAAATTCCGTTTAAACGACGGTACTACAAAAGTCTCTTCCAAATCCAAAGTACATCCAGAGTCCAACTGTAGTATAAAAAGACCAATAGCCTTGACTGCAACCTTGTTGCCATTTCCCACATAGATGTATCTTTCACCATCATTTGGCATTCGGCTCCTTAGACAACCCTGCATAGTGACACTTATGTGAGTAGTTGCACCCGTATCTATCCACCAAGTGTCAGTAGGCACTACAGCTAAATTAATTTCTGAACAAATAAAGTTGAAAAGTGTACTTTTCTTCTTCATATGACCAGCCTTTTTGCAAAAGAAACAAGTGATCTCCTTATCTTGTTTTTTCCACACCTTCTACTTTGATGTCTTAGAAACTGCAGTTTGTTTTCCTTTATTGTCCTTTTTATTTTCTTGTTGGCACCAAATCCATGAGATGTGGAAGCCAAGTGAGCACTTTCTATTTCTCTTGTTTCAATCTCTCTTCCTCTTGTACACACTGAGCAATAAGCTCATTCAAAGTTCATTTCTCTTTTTGAGTGTTATAACTGATTTTGAATGGACTGAATTATGTAGGCAGAGAGATCAAGACCAAGTGCATGAGTATGTCTTTCGACAACTCTAACTTTAGTGTCTTGAGTTTAGTCACAAGATTAGACATTTCCATAATCTACTCCCTTATATTCTCTTTCCTTTTATACCGCATAGAGACAAGCTTAGTAAGAATGGTGCTTGTCTCAACCTTTTCGTTTGCTGCGAATCGGTTTGCTATCTGGTCTAAGAAGGCCTTGGCTTGGGTTTCCTCAAGTATTGCACCCCTTATAGCTTCTGGAATTGAGTGCTTCATAATCATTAGACTCATGCGATTGGATCGCTCCCATTTTTCCATAACAAACCTTTGTTCAGCAATGCTAGCACTAGTAAGATCTGAAGGGTGATCCACTCTTAATGCATAGTCTAAATCTATGCACCCAGCACAATTATAACGTGCTCCTTCCATTTCTTGAAGTTTGTGCCATTAAGCATAGGAATGTTATTGACATTTGCAAATATAGAAGATGTTGAAATAATAATGAAGCTCATAATCGGTCATATAAACATCACACATACATGAATAAATAAAATTTAAACATATATATGCAAGTGGACATACAACAAGATACCTAGCACAAACATCAATATTCAGTCTTTGGAAGAAAATATCAACTTTTAATTGGCATTCTTTTACGATAATTCATAAATATTGACAATAAAAACCCGAAAACAATATGTTTGTCTTTGGAATAACATATCGAATGCAAGATAAACCTTATATGTCACATATTCATGATTACTTTATTTATTATTATATAAAAAATAATCTTCCTTTGGGTTGATTATTTTATACAATAATAACATGCTTACACATTTCAAAATAAATAAAATTATGTAATACAAGTTACTTTGGAAACAAATATACATAATTCATTTATTTTAAAATAATAAACATAAATACAGCAAGCAATAATACAAAAAAAAAAAAATTATGCACAAACCATGTATATACGCAATCCTCACGTGGCCTATTTTATGCATGATTCATAAGACATTAAAAGGATACCTAATTACTTCACATACAACACATACATATAAATTTCCCACAGCACAAAGAAAAAAAAAAAAAAGAACATAGACACTCTCAGATTATTCCATCTTCATTATGGCATAATTTTTAAAAACTTGGCAATATTAGATGCTGTAAAAGGGACCCATCTAACATCCAACCTGCAGGGGCGTCAGTATCAGCGCCGGAACCATCTTCGAACGACACTGGTGGTGAAATGCCATCAAACTACACCTGGACAGTGTATGAACGCCTCGTGGGACTGCACCTAGGACAACGCCTGAATGGCACCTGTAAAGGAAGCCTTAATGGCGCCTATAATGGACGCCTTAATAGCGCCTATAACGGACGCCAACAGCCCTTCCAATCGCGCCTGAATGATATCTGAATGTCGTGTGGGACAGCGCCTGAAAATGGCGCTTCAGTGGCACCAAAATGGTGCCGGAACGACGCCTTCTGATCCCTAACACGATGTCGTTGACTAGTGGAGTGGCGTCCAGCGCTGCTCCGATCGCCTAAAGTGGCGCCAGAATGGCGCTCCTCCAGGCGGCGTCACCTTCTCTGTTTGCCAATGACACCGAGAGCGGTGTGGCTAGGAGCCCACAATAGCGCCAAAGTGGCGCTCCTTACCGGCATGAGAAGGTGCCTGATCACCGCCTGAACCGCGCCTAAAACGGATGCCTGAACGACGGCTATAACGGCACCTGAATGGCGTCCTTTTAATGCCTGAAAATGCAGCCAGAATGACGCCTAAACTGCATCCATTTTGAACGCCTGAACACCCCAGATTTATTATCTATCATTTTTTTATTTTTTAAAAGAGTTTTGGTGAAAATGGGTGAAGCTCTGATACCAATTGTTTACAAAACCATCATAAATCCAAGAATGTCTACACAGGAATCTCATGCCAAATCATATGAAGAAATATGCCTTCATTTTGAGTGAATCATATCTGAGTCCATTTTGTTTTCGTTTGAACAAGGTGTGGATCTTCTAAGATTGTGGAGGACACCACCTCTTTCTAGATTCTCTCAAACAATGGGAGCCAAAGAGAGACAGGTTTATATTTATTCCAAAACTAATGTCATCTAAATGAACAGACACACACTATGGATTTATACCCCCCCTACCTTAGGGACCATACCCTTTGCCTATTGGGCCTCATGAATCTTAGTCCCATCATCTAAGGCCCGTGATGGCTTTGGGCTCTACACATAAGATGGCCCATACTGTGGAAAACCGATATAAAATAAATATCAAAGGCGAATAACTTAGTCATATACCATTGTTAAATATGTGTGAGTCCATATCTTAACAGAAGTTGCATCCCTAATTTTTTGCTTTGTTAGTCATGTGATAGCATTTAATAATAAAAAATAAAATTGGTTTTTTTTTCTCATTTTTCAAAACTGTTAGTCATTATTATATTTCTTTTGTAAGAGGTATTATCAAATATAACTAATCAATAATGTATCATGCAATCTCTTATAAAAGCATCAAGATTTCACCTCTATAATATAGAACTGCATACATAAGTATTGTGTTATGACATTTACATGCTTCCCAACCGGTGCTAAGAGGGTCTGCATCTTCAAAACAATTGTCTTCAAGATTTGCCCACAACTGCATTCATATCCTACAATGGATGGAGTGTCGTGGTCCTCAACATATTGCTGGAATGAGATTAGGATGAACCCTCATGCAGCAACTTCAAAAAATTGTGCCAGATTCGGCACAAAATCATCCTCAGATATTCCCAACATCCCTCTACAATAAGATTCCAAAGAAGAGGACATTCCCATAAAGTGTTTTGGATAAATAATGTAAGAGAAAAGTGAGGAAACAATCCTCTTAAAAATAGATATCTTTTTTGTTCAAGTGTTTATCTTTTTTGTTTATGATCAAGTGTTTATCTTTTTTGTTCTGAAAAATAGAAAATTATTTTTTAAAACAATTACCAAATAGAGCTTAATTGTTCATTTCACACTTCCTATTTTCTATTTTCCTATTTTCTATTTTCACACTTCCCATAGTCTTATTAGGCTACTATATAATTCCTTTATATATGACATCCTTATCCAAACAAAGAAAAAAATACTAGTAGTTTTTTATAATAGTTACATGATATTTAACCGTTCTATAATATATTATAAAATAAAAATGTGTTTGAAATTCTAAAATACTTTTAACTTGTTTTTTATACTTTTAAAAATGTTTTTAAAATAATTTTTGATAAAACAAAGGCTATGAATGATTAAGGAAAATACCCAAAAGGGGGGGTGAATTGGGTTTTTCAAAATCTTTTTCCACACAATAATATATGCACAAAATAAATAAAGGAAAGAGATAAAGTTAGAGAATTCAAACTCGGGTTTATAGTGGTTCGGCACTCCCTTGCCTACGTCCACTCTCCTCAATCTCCTAACCGAGTGAGGGTTCCACTAACTTGAAGCTTCAATCAGGCTTTCAATCTTCTTACACTTGGATTCCAGCTCCAATGGGCTCTTACACAATCTCTTCAAGATTTGAACCACTTGAAGGCTTTCACACTCAGTTTACACAAAGATGAAACTCTCAACCTAGCTTAAGGATGGCTCAAGTACAAGAGAAAGGTAGGATGAATTACAAGAGTGCACTAAGAATATGCAAGTGATGGTTTGATGCACTAAGAAAGAAATGAGAGCTTTTTTTATCAAGAACAGGTAGGTAGGCTTTGAATGCATTTGTTCTCTTGTCAATAAATGAAGAGGAGCTCTCAATTTATAGGTTTCTAAGCTCGGGAGTCAAAAACAACAAAAGTCAACCTCGTCCGGTCGAGCTAGGGGTCGATCGGTTCACTAGCCGTTGGAGCATTTAATGCATGACAGGTTACCGTTGCCTCAACCGGACCTCGACCGGTAAAGGAATCACCTCTACCGAGAAGAGAAGGCTACTGGGAGAGAGAAGGTTTTTAACCTTCCTCGACCGGTCCTCGATCGGACGACCTTAGCTGGTCGACCGGTTCCTCAACCGGTTGACCGGTTGGCCTTAGCCTCGACCGGTTGAGCCTTTTTGGCCCCGAAAAACCTATTTTTTTTATTCCTTTCTTTTCTAACACTTAGGCAAGGTCTATAGGTGAGTTAATATGCCAATTTTGAATCAATTTGCCTAAGGTAAATTTGATAAAACTCTGGTTTTAAAGAAAATCAAGTTTTAAAGAATAAACCGAGTTTTCTAAGATGCATGAAAATGTATGAACATCCTAAGTGCACTCATGCTATCATCTTACATTCATTTCCTATGATCTCAAGTCTTCCAAGCATCTCGATCTTGTATCCATTTGGTCCTTTGATGAATTTTTGAGTTTATACCTGAGATTCTTAAACATTAAACCAATTAGTTACTTAACCATGGTTTGTTATCATCAAAACCCGATTAGGAGAACCCTTGGGCTAACAATCTCCCCTTTTTTTTATGATGAAAAACCTTGGTTATCTAGGAGAGAAAGAAATCTCCCCCTCAAACCAATCATGGATCAATCAAACGATAAGCAATGTAAAACACGAAGAATCAATGGATAAAAATATCATATCATATATATATGGAAATCTCACATGTACAATAAGATAGATATGACAATGATAACAATGACATGCATGAGAGACTCCTAGATCCTATAGATCCTAGATCCTATAAATATCTCCTCCTTTGGCAACATAAAAAAGAAACGAAGGGGGATCCCAAACAAACTCAAGGCTGAGAAGGTGGTGGTGGAAACACAGAACGTAGGTAAGCCATCATCTCCTCGTACTGACTCTCCTGGCGGCTCTCAAGACGCTCAATCCTCTATACGAGATGCTCAAACTAAGAGGTGAAGCCGGCCTAATACTGATCGATGTGATCCTCCATGGAAGAAAAACGAGTATCATGCACTACGGCTAACTCCTCCATACGAGTCCCGAGAGAGCTGATCTGTGCCGACAAATCCATCCAAGGTGGATAATCAGGAGTATGAGGAGCCTGAGATGGTAGCTCGATAAATGATGGCTGAGATGAAGGGTCTGCTGTGAAGGACGGCTCAGTCATCATAGGCTTGGAGAAGGTAGCATCAACATGAATGCCTTCTGATTGATGTGGAGGCGGAATATCAACCTTGGGCCCTCTCTGCTCAAAGTCCCTCTGAAGGTCCAACCCATCCTCCATCTCTCTGATCTCGACCTCCTCCTTTACTCCGGGGTGTATCTAATCATGTCCCCAGGCCTGTCACTCGGCTTTCCTAACCCAGGAGCCATCGGGTGCCTTCTCAAACTTCATGCGCCCTAGAGACTGCTCATCATACGTGTCATAAGTGGTGGGGGCCTCAAAATCTGTCTCTCTACTCAAGTCGACCCCGACATCCTTGAAAGCACGGGTAAGGAAGCAGCCGTAGGGGAGTACACGTGTCGAGCTCTCAACACAGGAGATTATGTGCATCATCATAAGGTAGCCAACATGAATCCGTCTCCTGGTGAGGATTGAGTCAACAATGAAAGCCTCGAGGTAGGAGATCTCGTCTCGATGTACTCCACGTGGCAAGAGAATCGAACAAATCATATGGTGAAGGACTCGGCTAGTCACTGTCAAGCTGTGAGCCGATGGTTTGCCCATCCTCTGAGGATCGGCAAGTCCGCACAACCTCTGAACAGCCTCTCTAGGCTTAAATCCCGGCACAGTGGGCCACACCTTGGCCTCATAAACACGGAGTCCAACCGAAGGGATGTCGAGAATGTGGCGGATGCTCTCGGGACTCAAACGGATCTCAACGCCTCTCACAGTGGATAATATGGGTCCTCCAAGCCCGTAGGTCGCCCGAGAATAGAAATCCCACACCAGAGTCGAGAAGACCGGCTCAGAGATCGTCACTACGGGCAGCCATCCCATCCGTCCGAACAACCCCTCAAAGCCAAAGTGCTGAAGTTGGGATAAATTGACACTTCTCCCTGGGACGACTTTCCTCTGAGCAAATTTTTGCTTGTAACACTGATAGTCCTCATTCGAACTGAAGAGTGAAGTGTCGTACCTCGTCTTTCGGCGAGCCTCAGTCTACTCGGGCTGAGATGGCTTAACAGGGCGCTTGCCCTGAGCCCTGGAAGTACCCGTTTCCTTTCGAGGAGCCATAAAAAATCCTAAAAAAATGGAGATAAGCTCGAAGAACTGAAGCGAGCAAGCAAAGAGAGAAGACCAACCCGAATAAGCCTTAGGCGCGCGGGAAAGGAACCAAACCAGAAGATGGCGCGCAATCAGAGAGGAACCCGTCCAGATCCGAAGTCCAAATCCGTCCAGAGATGAAACCCTAGCCTCAAAATCGTGTAAAAAATCACTCCAAAGCCTGAAATCAGTCCAAGGAATAGCCCAAACTGGTCTCTGAAGGCGAGAAGATGAAGAGGCTTCAAGGAACGGTGGAGAACAGTGGAAGAAACTGACGCGCAGGGGCCTTTTAAATTCCCAGCCTCGACGAATCGGTCGACCGCCTGGTCAACGGTCAACGATCAACGGTCAACGACCATGGTCAACGGTCAAATTTTCCAAATTTTCTTGCATTTTCTTGTCTCATGATCCTCCCCCTACCTTTTTCAGTTGAAATCCCCAATTTTTTATGTTCAATGCCAAGGGAATTTTGAATTTTGGTAAAAAATTGACCTATTTCCTAAGGAATTGCTATATGATGCGTCTGAGATGAAATTTATGCAATCATAATGCATTTCCAACAAGAATTCATTATACAAACATCAGATCAAAGAGAAATAACCCCTAATTGTCTTCTAATATCGGAAAATTGTTCTTCACTTAGAGGTTTTGTAAAAATATCGGCAAGTTGATCTTTTGTGCTTACAAATTCAAGTGTAATGTCACCTTTTTGTGCATGATCTCTAAGAAAATGATGTCTAATTTCTATATGCTTGGTCCTAGAGTGTTGCACGGGATTTTTTGAAATATTTATGGCACTAGTGTTATCACATTTGATAGGAACATGCTCAAAAGACAAGTTAAAATCACTAAGTGTTTGTTTCATCCAAAGGATTTGTGCACAACACAAACCAGTTGCTATGTATTCGGCTTCCGCCGTTGACAAAGCTACCAAGTTTTGCTTCTTACTATGCCATGAGACAAGTGAGTGTCCTAGGAAATGACAAGTGCCACTAGTGCTCTTTCTTTCAACTCTACAACCGGCAAAATCGACATCCGAGAAACCAATCAATTCAAAGTTATCATCCTTAGGATACCACAAACCAATATTCATTGTCCCTTTCAAATATCTAAGAATTCTTTTAACGACACTTGAGTGAGATTCTTTAGGACAAGATTGAAATCTAGCACACAAGCATACACTATACATGATATCGGGTCTACTAGCGGTCAAATAAAGCAAGGATCCTATCATGCCTCTATACATAGTTGAGTCAATAGATTTACCTTTTTCATCCATGTCAAGCTTGATGGATGAGCTCATTGGAGTTTTCATCACCTTGGTTTCTTCCATGTTGAACCTCTTGAGAAGATCCTTTATATACTTTGCTTGATTGATGAAGGTTCCTTCCTTTAGTTGCTTGATTTGAAGTCCAAGGAAGAAATTAAGTTCTCTCTTCGTGATCATTTCAAACTCACTATGCATACACTTAGAGAAATCTTCACAAAGAGAGTCATTAGTAGCTCCAAAAATAATATCATCAACATATATTTGAACTAGGAGCATATCCTTTTCTTTGGTTTTTATGAAAAGAGTTGTGTCAATTTTTCCCATTTTAAAACCCTTTTTCAAAAGAAATTTACTTAGTCTTTCATACCAAGCTCTAGGTGCTTGTTTCAAACCATAAAGTGCCTTTTTAAGTTTAAAAACATGGTTTGGAAAGTTAAAGCTTTGAAAACCGGGTGGTTGTTCAACATATACTTCCTTATTTATGAAGCCATTTAGAAAAGCACTTTTCACATCCATTTGATATAGAATAAAGTCTTTGAAGCATGCAAAAGCAAGCGACATTCTAATTGCTTCCAATCTAGCTACGGGGGCAAAAGTCTCTTCATAGTCTATTCCTTCTTCTTGATTATATCCTTGGGCTACCAATCTTGCCTTATTTCTTACTATGATGCCATTTTCATCCATTTTGTTTCTAAAAACCCATTTGGTTCCAATAACACTTTGATTTGAAGGTCTTGGTACTAGTTCCCATACTTCACTTCTTTCAAATTGATTTAATTCTTCTTGCATAGCAATCATCCAATTTTCATCAACTATAGCATCTTTTATGTTTTTAGGTTCAATTTGAGAGATGAATGCAAGATTATTACAAATATTTCTAAGGGATGATCTAGTTCTTACCCCACTTGATGGATTACCAATGATTTGATCTTGTGGATGGTTGATAACAAACTTCCAATCTTTTGGAAGGTCTTGGCTTGATTCACCTTGCACTTGTTGAGGAGGAGGTAGTGCCAAAGATGATTCTTCTTTCTTGGGATCCTCTCCACTTTCTTCTTGTTGTCTTTTGTCTTCAATTTGCAATTTTCCCATGGAGGTCTCCAATCCTAAATCATCATCAAAACTTTCTCTTTCTTGAAGAGAATTGTTAGATTCATCAAAAATGACATGGATGGACTCTTCGACAACCATGGTTCTTTTGTTGAAAACTCTAAAAGCTTTACTTGAAGTTGAGTAGCCAAGAAAAATTCCAACATCGGATTTTGCATCAAATTTTCCAAGATTATCTTTGGTGTTTAATATAAAACATTTGCACCCAAAGACTTTGAAATAGCTAATGTTGGGTTTCTTGTTTTTCCAAAGCTCATAGGGAGTTTTCTTAAGAATGGGCCTCAACAATATTCTATTTAAAACATAGCAAGAAGTGTTTATCGCTTCAGCCCAAAAATACTTTGGCAAATTGTTTTCATTTAGCATGGTTCTCTCCCATGATCACTTCTAATGCAAGTGATTGTAAAGCCTTTTTCATTTTGAACCTTGTTACAAAATTTTGAAAACTCATAAAAAGCTTCACTCTTTTGACTTAAAAACAAGACCCATGTGTATCTAGAGAAATCATCCACAATGACATAAGCATAAGATTTTCCTCATAGACTAGGAGTCATAGAAGGACCAAATAAATCCATGTGTAGCAATTCAAGAGGTCTAAATGTTGAAATGAAATTTTTGTTTTTAAAAGAGTTTTTGATTTGCTTTCCCATTTGACAAGCTTCACAAACTTTGTCTTTTTGAAAATTAATTTTGGGAAGGCCTCTAACGAGTTCATCTTTGTTGAGTTGGGAAATGAGGTCCATGTTAGCATGTCCCAACCTCCTATGCCACAACCAACTTTGATCATGCATGCTTGAAAAACATCTATCATGGCCATCATATTTTGAAATATTTATAGCATATACATTTTCACATCCATGGCCCATGAAGATGGTTTTGTCATTTTGAATATCCTTGATGATACAATGAGATGCTTCAAAAATTACTTTAAAACCTTTGTCACAAAGTTGACTAATGCTCAAAAGATTGTGTTTTAAACCATCTACTAATAAAACACTTTCAATAAGGGAGGATGTACCATTACCTATGTTACCTTGACCAATGATTCTTCCTTTTGCATTGTCTCCAAAGGTGACATATCCTCCTTTTCTCTTTGTAAGGAAGGCAAACTTGGATTCATCCCCGGTCATGTGTCTTGAGCACCCACTATCCAAGAACCACTTATCCTCCTTTGAGCCCTACAAAATAGAATTCAAGTTGGTTTAGGTACCCATGTCTTTTTGGGTCCTTGAGGGTTAGTGACTTTGGATTTTTCAATCCAAACCTTTTTAACCTTAGCATTTGAATTCTTTTGAGCACCATTTCTTAAGAGACATGTACTACTAATGTGCCCTCCTCTTCCACAAAAGTTACAAATAGTGGAAGGACATTCACTTGAGGATTCTTTTACAAAATAGTTTTTAAAATACTTTTGGTTCTTTGAAGATTTGAATCCTAGTCCTTGTTTGTCAAAAACACATTTTTGGCTTGCTAAGATCATTTCAAAGGACTTTTGTCCACAAGAGAAAATTGAAAGAGAGGAGGTCAACCATTCATTTTTCTTTTTCAAAATTTCATTTTCATTTCTTAAAATCTCATTCTCTTTTTCAAGATGAGTTTTAGAGATTTCATCAATTGAAAACTTTTCTTTCACTTCCTTAAGTTCTTTTTCAAGTTCTTGAATTCTCTTTTTAAGAGAATTATTTTTCAAACTAAGTTTTTCAAAATCCTCATATAGTTCTTCAAAAATAACATGCATATCTTCATCACTAGAGTTAGAGTTTACCTCATCAAGATCATCTATTGCCATGAAGCACATGTTTGCCACTTCTTTCTCCTTTTCTTCCTCGGAAGATTCTTTACTCTCATTCCAAGTGGCCATCATTGCCTTCTTCATTCTTCTCTTGGCTTCAATTTTGTAGAGAGGACAATCATATTTAATGTGTCCCGGCTTTTTGCATTTGAAGCATATCAAATCTCCTTTCTCTTCCCATTTTTCCTTGTCACCATGTGATGAGGATTCCCTTCTTGAGGGATTTCTTCTAGAGGTAAACTTTTTCCCTTTAAACCTTTCACCTCTCATGTACTTGTTGAGCTTTCTTGTGATGAGAGCTAAATCATCATCTTCTTCACTTGGTTTTTCTTCTTCAACATCTTCTTCTTCCTTGGTTGTAGCTTTGAGAGCTATGCTTTTCTTCTTTTTTTCTTCACTCTCTTGTAGTTGCTTTGTCAAACTGATTTCATAAGTCATTAATGACCCTAAGAGTTCTTCCATAGGTAGCTTGGTCAAATCTTTAGCTTCTTGAATAGCGGTGACCTTTGTATGCCACTTTGAGGGGAGAGACCTCAATATCTTCATCACTTTTTCGGATTCATTTATGACCCTTCCCAATGCTTCAAGGCCATTGACAATTTCAGTGAACCTAGTGATCGTCTCAACAATAGATTCAGATTCTTTCATTGAAAACAATTCATAGTTATGGACAAGTATATTAATTTTTGACTCTTTCACTTGATTAGTTCCTTCATGAGTTATTTCAAGCAATTTCTAAATTTCCTTAGCAGATTTACATTGGCATATTCTATTATATTCATTCCTATCCATAGCACATTGCAAAGTAAAAACGGCTTTAGCATTTAATTGAAAATTTCTTCTATCAAGCTCATTCCATTCTTTCTTGGGTTTTGGAACCAAAACTCCATCAACTAATTTAGTGGGAAAAGTTGGGCCATCTTCAATGACATCCCATACATCTAAATCAGTTGATTGTAAGAACCAAGTCATTCTAGCTTTCCAATAGGGATAGTCGGTTCCCGTAAGGAATGGAGCTCTATGTTTTGAACAATTTTCAGTTTGAGATGAGCTTGATGGAATAGCCATTTTCCTCTTAGACGATTAAGTCTTAAGCAAGAGGCCTAGCTCTGATACCAATTGATAAAACAAAGGCTATGAATGATTAAGGAAAATACCCAAAAGGGGGGGGGGGGGTGAATTGGGTTTTTCAAAATCTTTTTCCACACAATAATATATGCACAAAATAAATAAAGGAAAGAGATAAAGTTAGAGAATTCAAACTCAGTTTATAGTGGTTCGGCACTCCCTTGCCTACGTCCACTCTCCTCAATCTCCTAACCGAGTGAGGGTTCCACTAACTTGAAGCTTCAATCAAACTTTCAATCTTCTTACACTTGGATTCCGACTCCAATGGGCTCTTACACAATCTCAGCAAGATTTGAACCACTTGAAGGCTTTCACACTCAGTTTATACAAAGATGAAACTCTCAACCTAGCTTAAGGATGGCTCAAGTACAAGAGTAAGCTAGGATGAATTACAAGAGTGCACTAAGAATATGCAAGTGATGGTTTGATGCACTAAGAAAGAAATGAGAGCTTTTTTTTTTTATCAAGAACAGGTAGGTAGGCTTTGAATGCAATTGTTCTCTTGTCAATAAATGAAGAGGAGCTCTCAATTTATAGGTTTCTAAGCTCGGGAGTCAAAAACAGCAAAAGGCAACCTCATCCGGTCGAGTTAGGGGTCGACCGGTTCACTAGCCGTTGGAGCATTTAATGCATGACAGGTTACCGTTGCCTCAACCGGACCTCGACCGGTCCTCGACCGGACGACCTCAACCGGTCAACCGGTTCCTCAACCGGTTGACTGGTTGGCCTTAGCCTCGACTGGTTGAGCCTTTTTGGCCCTGAAAAACCTATGTTTTTTATTCCTTTCTTTTCTAACACTTAGGCAAGGTCTATAGGTGAGTTAATATGCCAATTTTGAATCAATTTGCCTAAGGTATATTTGATAAAACTCGGGTTTTAAAGAAAATCAAGTTTTAAAGAATAAACCGAGTTTTCTAAGATGCATGAAAATGTATGAACATCCTAAGTGCACTCATGCTATCATCTTACATTCATTTCCTATGATCTCAAGTCTTCCAAGCATCTCGATCTTGTATCCATTTGGTCCTTTGATGAATTTTCGAGTTTATACTTGAGATTCTTAAACATTAAACCAATTAGTTACTTAACGATGGTTTGTTATCATCAAAACCCGATTAGGAGAACCCTTGGGCTAACAATTTTTATACGTAGTGCTTTACTTTTTATCATTCTTCATATTTGTATAATTATTTTTTAAAAATAACACACAGAAATCAAGTGAAAATAACTAAAAGATATTTTCAGAAAACATCATATCTTTTGTTTTAATAACACAACCATTTTTCATTTCATGGTTACCTAAAGTGTTTCTTTATTTTTTTGTTCTAAAAAAAGAAAACTGTTTTTAAAAAAAAATTACCAAATAGAGCTTGATGGTTCATTTCACACTTCCTATTTTCTATTTTAACACTTTCCATAGTCTTATTCGGCTGCTACATTATTCCTTTATATATGACATGCTTATCCAAAGAAAGAAAAAACTACTCATAGTTTTTTTATAATAGTTACTTGATATTTAACCATTCTATAATATTTTATAAAACAAAAATGTGTTTGAAATTCTAAAATATTTTTAACTTGTTTTCTATATTTTTAAAAATGTTATTAAAATAATTTTTATACATAGTGTTTTACTTTTTATCATTCTTCATATTTGTATAATTTTATTTTTTTTTAAAATAGCACATAGAAATCAAGTAAAAATAACAAAAAGATATTTTCAGAAAACATCATATTTTTTGTTTTAGTAACACAAAACCATTTTTTGTTTCATGGTTACCGAAAGAGTTTCTTTATTTTTTTGTTCTGAAAAATAAAAAATTATTTTTTAAAACAATTACCAAATAGAGCTTAATTGTTCATTTCACACTTCCTATTTTCTATTTTTTAAAACCAAAAACTTTATTAAAAAAAAAAAAAAGAGCATCTTTTACAAAAAGTATAATTTTAATTTTTTTTTATATATCAATCATTTTAAACAATTTATAAAATTATTACTTTTTTAATATGAGTCTTTAAGAGTATTTGTATCTTATGCTGAAGTTAATGTTATTTTCGGATTTTAAAAAATAAAAAATAGAAAATGTATTGAAACAAATGCTAAATTTTTTGCTCAAGTTTAAAATGCTTGAAAATATTCTAATTAATTTTTAAAAATCAAATCAAAATCTAATTTTTAAAAAACTTTACAAACTCAAAGTTTACTTTCCAACAACACAATGATTCAGTGTAGATTTATAGGCTCTAAGCAGAAATCCTGAATCGAATGAATTTTCTATTTCATAAGAATTTGGAAATATTATTTTATTTTAATATCTTTGTCCTTCCAAATTCATCACATAGTAAAATGAAAATTCTGACTCCTTAAAATTTTGAATTTTTGTAAAAAAAAAAAAAAAATTATAATTAAATGTAATTGATATATAAAATATAACACTTGCTTTCTATATTAATATTTTAATAAAATTGAACAAAAAACTCAATAAAATCTTTTATAAAATTTATTTAATATTTTGTTTTTTTATCGTTATTTTTTACACGACCATTATCCTAATATTGTTTTAGCTCTTAAATAAAAAAAATAAAAAGATGAATAAATATAACATCACTTATCATTAAAGGATCAAAATTATACAAAATATGTAAAAGTTTTTACTCTAATTAGTTTAGAATACTTCAAATAGATTTTTTTTTTCATTTTATTTATTGAATGGAAATTTTTATAAGGTAAAATTAATTATATGCTTTTTGATCATGATCATGGATGGAAAAGTTAATGTTAAATCGTTTTGATGAAATTGGTATAATTGCTAATTCAAGGTTTGGATTAAGAAGAATTAATCATTTATAAAAACCTTAGGTGAATTAAAATGATCATATATTTTCATGCTCTTAATGATATTATCCTGTACATGATATATGTTGCATTTTTCCAAAATGTCTATGTTATCTCATTCTCTTATAATATTTTCAAATCATACTTTCAATTGGAAAATGCTCTAAATGTGAGCAAACTTTTATTTGAAAAATGTTTTCAAATGAAAAAGGGGGATTAGGGTTGTAAAATGATTTCATCTTGCATGTTTTTATGAAGAATGTTTGTATGTTGTGTTCATATTTATAAAATCATTTTAAGTTGATATCATTATTTCTTCACTATACTTTACTAAGACTTTTTATTGGTGAGAAAAAAAAAAAGGGAGATGGCATATTGCTAACTTGAGGGAAAAATAGTACTAAATTGTTAATATTGTTATAGCAATCATATCAATATTGATGTTATATACAAAATAACCATATACATGCATGCATCTTGTTTGTTATATTGTCAATTATTAATTACTCTTTGTACTACTTATATTTGATTTTATTATTTTTTTGCACTATATGTTAATATACTCCCTAAAACTCTTAAACTTGAATACATTCTAAAAATCAAGGAGCATATATTAGGGGAAGTTTATTTAGCAACTTTGGTTTTGCCATCAATGAGAGATTGTGAAACTAAAATTTAGTTAGTTTCAATTTTAATGATAACAAAATAAAGTTTGGAACTAACGTTTTATTCTTGCTATGTTTAGACATGAAGATTTTCAAAGTAGTAATCACAAAAATGAATCAACTAAAAGAAAATTAACAAAAAGGAGAAAACCTCAAAAAGAAAATCAATCAAGATCATTTTTATAGGATTCATTTATAAGGTTGTTATAAGTCTCATCTTCTAATTGCTATGAGTCTCATCTTCTAAAATAATTATTTATTTGGTCTAATGATTTGAATTATATGATTTAGTAGTTCGTGAAGAACGTTAAAGACTTGGACTAGAGTTTCTCATTCGGTAGTGACAAACCAAACGCTCCTCATCATCGCCACCAAAGTTGTGTTCCTTTGAAGTTCAATACGACCTGGTAACAATTCGAGGAGGGATTTTGCGTTGGGATAAAAAGGAATTATAAAGTATTCACCTACACAAGTTAAAAGATTTCCTACAATGTTAACAACCTCTCAACAGCAGCAACCTAACAAGAAAAGGCAATTATAATCTAAAAACATCCAACCAAAATTGCTCCAAATATAGCATGGAAAAACCCTCCTAACCGAGGTAAAAAACCACGGGAAAAATTTCCTTCACTTCAATAAAAATATGAATGCAAATAAATCCTCACTACTTTCTTCACCTTGATAAATAACGGAAACATATATCAATGTCTAAGGAGGGAATCTATCACCCTAGAAAACAAAAAATAGAAAGAGATTAGGTAGAGATCATACCACAAGAACTCCCGTAAAAAGTTGATGAAAGAATTTATACCCTTCACCCTTGAACCCTGGAACAATGCCAAAAAAACATCCTTATTTTCCTCTTCCTCTTTCTCTACCATTTTTCACCAACATACTAAAGCCTTAACGTTATTTACATTTGGGCTTAGAGAATTCCCATAAAAAAAATAAAAATGGAAAAAAAAAAGGCCAATACATGGTGAAGACTCATTAAACTTGGGCTTATCGCTTTCGGACTTTCCCTTTTTATAGTCAGTTCAAAGTTCCGGGTGGATGACAAAGGTTTGACTTGACTGTATGAGGTCGGCTTTATATGGGTATCACATGGACTTAGAAAAATCTTCATAGGTTGAATAATCTTATCCTAACATTTCGAAGTCGAATAAAAATCGATAAGTTCGATTTTGCTTTGTCCTTTCATTGGCTACACGACGATTTTGAAGTGATTTAGCTTTTTGTGCCCTATGCATAGGGATAGCAATGGGACGGGTTTTTTCGGGTACCCACCCCGCCCTGCCCCGCCCCTCCCCTCCCCTACCCTAATGGGATGGGGTTTAGATTTAATAAACGGGTTTGGGGTAGGTATGGGATTTTTTTTTAAACCCGGGGTGGATTCCGGTATTACCTCGCCTTGCCCCGATTAAATTTAATTTAAAATTTAAAATTAATTTAATTTAAAATTTTATTTTACTATTTTTAATATATAGATAATAATAAAAAAAATTTAATAAAATAAGTTATAAAAAAATATAATAATTTTATTATTTATAAAATATATTTATTTTAATGTAATTAAAAAATTTAAAAGTAATTTTTAAAAAAAATTAAAATTAAAATTTAAAAAAAAAAAAAAAAAAAAAAAAAGGCTAAACGGGGCGGGGCGGGTATGAGAATTATTTTTAATAAACGGGGCGGGGTTGGGATGGGGGCGACCCGTCCCAAACCCGCCCCGTTGCCATTTCTACCTATGCAACAACTTTTAGACCATTTTTATTGTGTTGGCCTTGGAGTTCCCTATTTGAAGTCAATTGATCCTTTGTTGCAAGGAAGTGGAACCTCTAAAGATCTAAATGGTTGCGGTCATGATAGAGAACATTGCTGGAAGAGCTCCAGTCCAATAACGATGCTTGACAAGGTATGGCCAAGGCTAAAATTGGTTTTCCAGTTTGGCTGTTGGGAAAGAGAAAAAACTAAAAATTTGAATTTAATTGAGCTAAAATTTTCACTTGGAATATTCAACTTCTTTGATAGTACAACTGTTCCACTTAATTGAGTAACGTTTTATATTTTATCTTTCATTTTCTTTACAACAATTGAAAGGATTAGGGTTTTTAAATGATAATAGCTATTGAAGTTTACACGTACAATAGATAAAAAGGAAACCAACTCCAAAGTGTATTCAAACTTGACTTCTTTGGCATGCTTTTGTTATTCTTATGTCTCAAATTGCTTTCCAAGTATGTTTCCTTGTCCTTGAATGCTCTATTTTTTGTGATCAGTAATAATGCATCTCATATGCTTCAAAATGACTTATTTTGGTTAATTGATTTAGGTCTATTTTGTAGATTGTACTGCAATATTTGACCATAAGAAGAAAGTATGCAACTGAATAAGCTTGCAACTGTGAATTCATACTTGGGTGTGTAGTTTGAGGAGTGCAGAATCAACAACAAACCCGGTGTGTGGTGTCGACCATAATGGTTGGATGGTGATGCATGGTACTTGTGCATGCATTTTCCACATGAATGCGTTTTTTTTATCCAATCATCTCATCTATCAACTCTTAAAAAATTGGTTTCTGATTTCATGTGTTTTATTTTATGTCGATGAAGTCTCAGGCTGGTGGTTTGGCGTCTGGAACTTTGCAAAATCCATGATGGTGACATAAATCCTAAAACTCATTGAGCTCTTTTAATCTGGATGTCAGGTATATGATGCTTTAAAAATAAGTAAGGAATAGTCTGAAAATCAAGGCTTAAATAGCAATATTTTTCCTTGCACGTAGATAAGAATGTCTATTAAGAGTAAGGATGTTAGATATATGATGCTATAAAAATAACTAAGGAATAGTCTCACAATCAAGGCTTAAATAACAATATCTTTCCTTGTACATAGATAAGAATGTATATTAAGAGTAAGGATGTTAGGTATATGATGCTTTAAAAATAAGTAAAGAATAGTCTAAAAATCAAGGCTTAAATAGCAATATCTTTCCTTGTACGTAGATAAGAATGCCTGTTAAGAGTAAGAATGTCAGGTATATGATGCTTTAAAAATAAGGAATAGCCTAAAAATCAAGGCTTATATAGCAATATCTTTCCTTGTACGTAGATAAGAATGTCTATTAACAATAAGGATGTCGGGTATAAGATGCTTTAAAAATAAGTAAGGAATAGTCCAAAAATCAAGGCTTAAATGGCAATATCTTTCCTTGTACGTAGATAAGAATGTCTATTAAGAGTAAGGATGTCAGGTATATGTAAAGAATAGTCTGAAAATCAAGGCTTAAATAGCAATATCTTTCCTTGTACGTATATAAGAATGTCTATTAAGAGTAAGGATGTCAAGTATATGATGCTTTAAAAATAAGGAATAGGTTAAAAATCAAGGCTTACATAGCAATATTTTTCCTTGTACGTAAATAAGAATGTCTATTAACAGTAAGGATGTTGAGTATAAGCTACTTTAAAAATAAGTAAGGAATAGTCTGAAAATCAAGGCTTAAATAGCAATATGTTTCCTTGTACATAGATAAGAATGTCTATTAAGAGAAAGGATGTTGGGTATATGATGCTTTAAAAATAAGAAATGGTTTGAAAATCAAGGCTTAAATAGCAATATTTTTCCTTGTACATAGATAAGAATGTCTATTAAGAGTAAGGATGTCGGGTATATGATGCTTTAAAAATAAGTAAGGAATGGTCTGCAAATCAAAGCTTAAATAGTAATATATTTCCTTGTATGTAGATAATAATGTTTATTAAGAGTAATGATGTCAGGCATATGATGCTTTAAAAATAAGTAAGGAATAGTCTAAAAATGAAGGCTTAAGTAGCAATATCTTTCCTTGTTTGTAGATAAGAATGTCTATTAAGAGGAGGCGGCTTCCTTCCTAAAATTTAATTATAATAATTACATAGCACAAGGTTCAATTGAGTTGTTGTCCTTGAATTTTATGAATTATTTAATATTTTGTTCAAATTGAGGGAGACGTGGGTGGTTTGATAGTCATGAATGCATTTATTTTGTTTTGTGAAGCTACTTCTAGGGAATAAAAAGTTTCCAAACAAATGGAAAGCCCCATAGAAAGGAACTTTAGCTAGTTCCAGTGTCATCGATAATGATGCCACAATCCTACTATGCAACATGTTTGAAAATGAGCTAACTGTTAATGAATTGCATTGTATTGATATATAACTGTAGACCCTCCATTTTGTTTTCCTAGCACATGTCCTATTATGTATTTGTTCAGTACTTTACAACAATTCCCTGGTGGCCCATTACTACTCGTGTAGCCTATATTTTTTTAAGCCACCTTAGGGACTTTGGTTGAGGGATTTATCTAGCCCCATTGTCATTCTTGGCAGCCCTAATTTACTTAGGCCTACTTAGGCACCCTAGGCCCATTTAGGCACACTAGGCCCATTAGGCACCACCTTAGGCCCATTTAAGCACCCTAGGCCCATTTAGGCACACTTGGCCCATTAGACATCACCTTAGGCACCATAGGCCCATTTAAGTACACTTGGCCCATTAGACACCACCTTATGCCCACTTAGGCACCCTAGCCACTTAGGCACCCTAGGCCCATTTAGGTACACTTGACCCATTTAGGCATGACTAGCCCACTTAGTTTTACCAGCCTTGCTTAGGTCACCTTTTAGGCACATCTTGCATGGTTGTATGACTTCATGGCTCACATTTTTGCATGACTTTCCTTTTTATTATTATCTATTTAGCCATTTTGTATATTACTTTGTGTATTTTTTTTTTATTATTTCATAAAACACTTCAATTCAATCTAATAATTTTGTAAAATACTTTTATTTATTTTAATATAATAATTTTGTAAAACACTTTGAATATAATCTAATAATTTTTTTACAATACTTTTGTTTAATTTAATCTAATAATTTCATCAAATACTTTTATTTAATCTAATAATTATATAAAATATAAATTTTTTGTCAATCCAATAATTTTTACTCATTTTCTAAAACATATTTTTTTTATTATTATTTAATTTAATCTATTAACTTTGGAATTTTGTAGGGAGATTTATCAATGGAGAGTTTGGTTTTTCTGGGAAAGAAGATTGACAGCCTTTTCAAGGGGCAGGTTCAGTCCACGTTGGGAAGAGAGTCAACGTAGGAAATGAAACTTGGGGTTGTGATTGGAAAGGATATTCAGACCCGTTTGAAAAAATAAAAAGAAGAAAAAGAGAGATAGGAAGGTTTGAGAGAAGAGGTGGTGCTTTTTGGAAAGTGTGGAATCAGTCTATGAGGAGGATGCCATTTCTTTTTCTGAAACATGAATTACCAAAGTTGTAGGGGGAGAGGAAAATGAAACATTCACGTGTATGTAGATGAAGAGTGAGGTCGTGTTCAAGGGGGGAGGTGCAGGCGCATGATTGAGGAGAAAGAAAGATGATTTTCGGTACGAGGAGGAGCAGACAGGGGGAGGATTGACAGAATATTTTCTGGTTGGCTAAATGAATCTGACTTTCGGGGAAGATACAGAGAGGTTTTGAAAGGCATTACGCAGATTTAGAGGTGTGATATTCAAAGTTTTATTGAGAAAGAAAGTGGAGGCAGTGAGAGCGGTAATGAAAAGGGAGGAAATTTTACATTCAATAAAGTGGACAAAGAAAAAGGAAGCAGTCGAAAAGGAGAAAAAAGTGAGATTTTTCGTTCGTGGATAGGGGTTTGAATTCGGCCGTATGATTGAGAAGTGGGGAGAGGTAATGGGCTGGCAAGTTTTCTTGGGGGGGGGGGGAACACTTTCAATAGAGGACATTGCGTTCTTGAACAGTGAACTCTTGAAGTCGACTTCCTCTGCATCACTTCTTGCCGTCATAAATCTCCTAGTTTGGGCAAGCTTGGTGCAAGCGAGTTTACTCCAGTGGTGTCGAAGGAAATTCAAGGGATCGTTCACAAAGCTGCTCCTGACCATCAGCTGGTGCTGTCTCTAATCCCAGAGATTCAAATCGGCAATGGGAAATCAGATAATCGCATGGTGTTCTTGGACGGGCTATCATTGCAGGCGAGCACGGAGAGCCGGACGACGAGAGTGACTGAAATGGCATCGTTGAAAATGTCTTCATTGTACATGACCCACATACTGCCACTTTGAGAAAACATACAGTCCACTTTGGTGGCAGGACGCACAAAGAGAGGGAAATGAATGAATGGAGACATTTGGAGGGAAGGAAAGCACCAGAATTTCTGAGGAGGAATCCAAGACACTAAGGTCTCAAACACTGCCAAGAAGAAATCTCCATGCACAGCCGCACATGGGAAGGATGACACAAAGACTACCACTCAAGAAAAACGAAACATGTGGATTGCCACCGAAGAAGGATCCAAAAGCATAACTGCAAACCTCCATGGGTTGCATCATTATTTGAAAAAGATATACAACATGCATGGAGATGAAGGATGAAACAAAAGGACGATCAGAATTTTCTCCCACAAGTTTCTCTCTCTATATTCTCCAACTTTTCTGAGCTCTCTTTCTCTGCCATCTATATATGTCTGCCATCCCTCTTTCTCTCTCTCTAAACCTCCCAAAAGCACTTAGACCAAGCCACCAAAGCTCATCTTTAAGTTCAAATGGTTCCTATGGAAGGGCATCACTGCCAACAGGTGTTCCATCTTTGGGTTATCAGAATCCAAGGTTTGGGTTTGATGGAACTAGATCATTGATCCCTTTGGCAGATATGTTTTCCGATGGTCAGTCCAAACATGTAGCAAGTGTGGATCTCTCATCACCAATTTCTCATGCCAACAACTTTCCATCTGGAAGGAATCATAATTTTTGCCCTGTTCCGCAACTGATGCATGTAAGGCCAGCATCTGGCTTGGGTAAGGATTTTGGATTCATGTACCCAAACGACATGGCCAAAACGCTGATCCACTTCGGGATTTAAGGCTGCACCAACATAGCGCGCAAGGTATCAAGAGCGATAACGCTAGCCCCCAACGACAAGTTGTACGTCGTCGACAGCCGTTAGGATGATAAGGCCACGAGATTTGCCACCGCCAACGTATTCCCTCCCTCGTCTAAGATTTACGACAACTATGAGGTGGTGTTGGACGACCCCAATGTGGACGCCATGTACATGCCACTGCTGACGAGCTTGCACTTGAAGTGGGCGGTGCTGGCGACGGAGAAGAATAAGCATGTGCTTCTAGAGAAGCGTATGGCTTTGAATGAGGCGGAGTTGGATCAAATTTTGGAGGCGTGCGAATCCAATGGAGTGCAGTTGATGGACAACACGATGTGAATGACCACCCTCGGACGGCTAAGATGAAGGAGTTTCTCTCCGATCCACAGTGTTTCGGATAACTCAAATCGGGCAATTCGGTTTGCTGCTGACAATGGACTGCCTAAATCAGTGAGAGCTTTGTTTGGTCTAGACATGACAAACTCAGGTCTTTGAATGGTTTTCTCAAAGGCTTAGAATCAGTAGAATTAGATGATGGTGGAATGGTTTGGATGGAGGAGTTTTCCCATGTTTGCCTGTCTGTTGTGTTAGCCATTGATGACTTCATCAACAGAACAAAGCAGCTCACGAAAAAAAGTTGGATGGGACCTTTCAAGGGATTTCTTTCGGCTTTCAGCAAATTCAAATCTCAGGATAAGCTTGCTGTGGAGATGGACAAAACATATGCCAAGATCCAAAACCTCTCTATCCACCAGCTAACAACAGTCAACCCACAAGGTCAAAGTAGGAACCTAAAGTCTACCTTGGGTTTTACTAAGTAAATCCCACGACAGCCAACAACGCAAGAACCTGATCTCGCCAACTTTGGTGATGATGCGCATGCAATGATAGCACGGTTGCTTATAGATGATTAGAATTTCAAAGTGATTCCAATTATGGATGGCTATCGATTTTAGCTACGTAATAAGAAAGAATTGATGCAGTCTAGTTGAAGTCAATGCAGAGAGCACAGTTGCTTACAAATGATCAGAATTTCAGAGTGATTCCAATTATGGATGGCTATCGATTTCAGCTACGTAACAAGAGAGAATTGGTGAAGTCTGGTCGGAGTCAATGCAGAGAGGTGTGTACTATGTGAATGAATGCTTGTCAGCATGCATGTGAGTGTGTGTACTACATGCCTATGTCTTAAAATTCCAATTCCCTACAGTCCTCAATGTTACACTCCATTCTATTATTTATTTATTTTTACTTTACGCTCCTAGGGTCCGGGGTATTAATTTAATCGATCTATGTTATTCAAGATTTAAAATTGTTACTTTCAATTTTAATTTTTAATCGGAATGAAAGTTAAAGGGTTTAGGTTTCAGTTCGAATTTTTAATTGGAATGAAAGTTAGAAATTTTTTTTAGATTTTAGATTTTGTCATTTTTTTAATATTAAAAGTTAGAATTTTTCTTGTTAGTTTTGAATCACAAATATTGGAAAGAAAGTTAGGTTATTAGTTAACTTTAATTCTTAATTGATATAATTTTCATTTTCCTTTTGTATTTCATTTTCTTTTTTGAAATTTTAATAAGCTAGTCTAGTCGTGTCAAAGTTGTTTATTCGTTTTTCTTTAGTATGTTAACTTTAATTCTTGTTTGGTCCAATTTCAATTCGTGTGTTTTTTCTACAATTCTAGTTTATTGGTTCAATTGATTCCATGCTACTATTTTCATATCCTAAGTTTGTTAATTTTAATTCATGATTCATCCCTTTTAGTTTATAAGTTTTAGAATTTAAGTTGGTTAATTTATTTCATTTTGCATTGATATATTCATGTTTTAAAAAAAAATTGTTGACTCTAGTTTTGATTGATCCTGTTTTAGTTGATAGTTTTTTTAGAATTTTAATTAGTTTTATTGGTCTCATACTATTTGGTTCATGTTTTAAGATTGTTAATTTCATTTTTCTATTAATTTTATGCTTTAGAATTGTAATCAATTAGTTTAATCTATCCCCATGTTATCATTTCTTGTTTAAAAATAGTTAATTTTAGTTTTTGACTGATTTAATTTAGTTTATGCGCTTGTTTTCTTTTATTTAATTGATTAGTTTAGTCGATTGTATCTTGTTAGATTTCTGATTCAAAATCGTCAATATTAGTTGATATGTGTTGTTAGTTTTGTTTTAAAAAGTCAAACAATATTAGCGCTTGATTGATTTTATCTTAAGTTTAAATGTTTTTAAAGTTCCAGTGCTTGTAAGACCTAAAAGGTTTTGGTTTATCACTTTGGTCATCCTTTGTCAAATTCAATTTCTAGAGGCCATCAGAAAATAATGATGATTGGCCCTACTCTCACCACTTTAGTTGGCTTGGTTGTCTAAAATTTTACTTTGTGATTTTTTTTCTTCTTTGGGTTGCCTATGTTTGATCCTTGAGTATTGTCATTTGTAAATGATTTCTTTCCTTTTAAAAACAAACCTTTTCCCAAAACGTACCTCATTAAAATCTATTTTTTTTTTAAAATATTCATTTAGAGTCCTTGGAATCCAAATCTCATTTTCATAAATAATGTGTAACCATGTTTTGATTGGTTCATATCTTTCTCATTGTTCAATAAAAGCTACAGTTTTAAGTAAGACACGAATCCAAGCTTTTGGTCCCAAATAAATGAGATAATTCTAGGCTAGATTTGTGTATATCAATTGGGGAATTGGTGAAACCCCCACATAAAATAATCTTCTCAAAACTCATCTTTGCTACTTGTTGTAATCATATCTATTTTTTTTTTTTAAGGAATTATATACAAGATGCATGTGATAATTGATGATTTCGTATACTTTGATTATTTTTGCTATGCTAATTAGATAATAAGCATGTTAGGATTTCTTTATTTTATTATTATCTAACCCCTCATGTCTCGCGAAAACACGTTACGAGGTATCTATGTTATCTAGGTATGCCCACTATCACCTACCTTCTAAATTCTATGAATATGATTGCCACTGTGAACCGCGCCTATGTTTGACAATGCTTGGGTGTCTTGATATATTATTTCACTATTCAATTATTTCCGATAAAGCGCATGTTGGATGATATATTATTTGAACTAACTTTGATGTCTTGTGATAGCGCTTAAGAAGCAGTCCAGGTATGCACTCTAAATCTTCTTTCTTATTTGTGATTGGTTTTCTTGTTTAGCATGTTATTTTTTTTAGAAATCACCTTAGTCTACCTAGGTACCCTCAATCAACCAATTAATTGTCATATTCCCCTCAACTTAGTTAGTAGAGACTTCTTTAAGGCTTAGAGGGGTGCTACCTCTTAGAGGTACCTTTCTAATAACCTTATCCCCGAACCTAGACTCGGGTTTTTCAAAGACATGCTTTTCTAAAACTATGGAGTCATTTCTTTAGGGTTTTCTTTTTTGTTTTATTTTCCCTTTTAAAATAAAATAAAATAAGTGGCGATTCCAACTTTTTCCAAAACTAAATTTTTTACCAAATAAAAGCGAGTCTTGCTAATCGAGTAAGGGCACACGTGAAAAATGCAGGTCCACAAATTGGCGACTCTGCTAGGGATCTTGAGGATCAAGCTTGAACACTAGTTGAGGAAAATGTGGCGTTTAATTGGTCGACTAGAAGGTACTCTTTTTTTTGGCAAGGTGTTCTGATTTGCTTGCTTGATTGATTTGATATCTTAATATGTCTTTGTACTTGTTTATCTTGAATGATCACTTGATGGCTTGCTCACTTCAGCATGATTCACTCTCACATATTCTAGATAGGACTTTGTTTGTATGATACTTATATGCTTGGTATGACTACCTGCTGCATGACAACCCTTCCACTTTCCTGATGTATGATTACTTGTCTATGTTTATCTTCTCACTTTAGATCTTAGGTTTTTCGAATTCACTCACATCCTTCACTGTGTACTTTAGATTATCCTTGAGTGTTGAGATATGAGAGAGCCTTTGCCATTAAGAAACTCCCTAAGAACACGAGAAAGTGCATGTGTGGAGGTGATGACCAACTTGCATGGAAGCACCCCATCTCCTTGGAGGCGTGCAAAGGGTTGTGTACCGTTGGAGGGTATGATCGCTTCTGATAAGGATCCTTTAACCCACTCATTTTATCTTATAGAGCCATCTCAACCTTGTAGGTTAGCCTAGACCCAATTAGGATTTCATTCCTACACGTGGGTGCATCTGTGGACCTTCAGAGCTGCCTTAGTCATAGTTGGATTTGGTTACCCTCTCCATAGTCTCATTTAGGTGTGATCAGATATGAGTATCAATTTGAGTATACCACTACAAGAAAATGTACTTTTTGTGACAAAAATTTAGGGGCGAATTCTAATTTTGTCGCTAAAAGTAACTTTTACCGATGAAATTTTAGATGTTGTCAATAATGCCAATTTTCTACAAACTTTTCCTAACGAATTTAAAATTTTTGTCGCTAAAAGATGTGGCGGGAAAATTTGGCGCTTTTTTTTTTGGCGCAAACACTTTTGTGACAAAAATAAACTATTTCCCTACGAAAATATTTATCACTAATTATAATTTTTGGTGATGAAAATAATTTCCTCACTAAAAGTTACAACCTTTTATCTATTTTTGCTTACAAAATGGTTTCGTCGGTAATTATATTATTTCCTGACAAATTGAGTAATTTTGTCACCAAATAATGTTATTAAATTGTGATATTAATAAAGAATATTAATAAATAAGTAGATTATTTATACTATGAAATAATACAATATATATTTGTTGACACTTAATATTTATACCATAATATTTTATTTATATAAATAATAATAAAAATTAAGGATCCACAAAATTAAATACTAGAATGTAGATTTATTTAAATTTAAATGTTCTATTATGTAATAATAGTATTGTTATGAAATAACAAAAATGTAAATTATTTAAGCAATTAATATTTATAGTGTAATATGTTATTTATATTTATATATATATATAAATAATAACAATAGATAATCCAAGATATGTAAGATTACATCCTATGATATAAATTTATTTAAATTTCAATATTATTATATGGTGCTACACATACATAAATACTACTAAATGATTTTTATTATATTAGGTAAAAGTTATTCATACAAGTCCAATGTAGTATTAAATTTATGTTAGCTATGAATAAGTAAATTTATTCAAAATCATACCTTATCCACTCAAGAAGTAAATTTATACTAACATTTAGTTACCTAGTTTAAATTAATAGATTTTTTTTTTAATTATTACTTGGTTTTTAAATAATTGGCCAGAATTAACTTTCTCAAATAAATTGTCTAGTATCTATAAAAACATTCTACCTACATAAAATTCCAAATATTATTTATGTGTACGAAGATATCATATATTATTAATAAATAAATAAGTATAAGTTAAATATTATATGATATAATATATTGTAAGTACTATATGCCTAGCTCTATTTTCATATTTACAAAATAAAAAATGTCTGATAGATATAGCACACATGAAATTCTATATAAATATAAAGTTTTTTTTAAAAGTTTTCAACCACATCTTTATTAATAATTGGTTATTTTATTTTTTATTGATCAATTATATATTTATTATTTTTAATTATTAATTACTAATTTATCAAAATTGATTAGTTATTAAGAATAAAATCTTAAATTATACCGCAAAATAGTAACTTCTATGGCTACTAACTTGTAAAGGAGTTTTTATACTTGTATGCATTTTTAATCAAATATTTAAAACAAATGTAGTTATAAAAATAATTGAAATATTTCATAAATTATTATATGATTTATATTTATAGTGTTTCATTATGTTTGATATTTTTGTTTGGAATAGATGAGAAAGGGAAAGAAAAAAAAATGATGTAGAATCCTAATTTCATTTTGATCATTATTTTATTAATGTCAATATGAGTATTACACTTTGGCATTCTCCTAACATTGTCTTTCAATTATACTTTTATTTTATATTTCAAATTTATCACTTTAATCCATAAGTCTGGAATTGAATTTATTCTAGCTATTAATAAACTATAGTCCTCTAATTTGTTCTCATTCAATATTAGGTTTGTTTAGAGGTGACAAAATTTGATGACTTGTCAATATGACTTGAATCTAACACCCTTTCATGATTTTGGGTTGAGTATAATTGAGTTCAAGTCAAATTCATGTCGACTATGGAGAGTGACCTTAAATAATATAAGGTCCCAATTCTGATCACCAATTGGTTTTCAGAACAAATGGGGGCCTTGTCATAAAATACTCTGTGGTTAAGCGTGCTGCAGTCAAAGAAATCTTAGGATGAGTGACCCATTGGGAAGTACGGAGCACCTTGATCTACAAGTGGTATTAGAGCTTGGTCACATGTTTGACGGGTGAGCTAGCACTGTGGGTGAATGGCAAAGGCCTGAGGCGTGGCCAAGACAACTAACAAAGACGGTAGACTATCACCGACGAAATTAATTTGTTACCAAAAATATTTGGCAATAAAAATAAAATTCGTCGGCATTAAATATTGACGACTTTTGGGACAAACTTTATTTTTTTCGTGACAAAAATTCTTACTTTTGTCGATGAAATATTTCGTTGGAAAACACCTTCAGTGACAAAATTTTATTTCATCAAGGAAAACTTTTGGCGACGAAATAAGATTTTTGTCACGAAACTTTTAGTGACGGGTCTAGGGTGACGAACAAGGCACGAAAGAATTTTCGTTGGGGAATGTTTTTGTAGACGAAATTTAGACTTTCAGTGACAAAATATTTTGTCGCTAAAAGTCAATTTTCTTGTAGTGTACCTGGGCTATACGCTTGAATATTCTTTAGTCGGTTCTTACAAAGCTACCCATGTATGGCAAATCATCCAATTTTTACGTGTTTATAGGAGCATTTTCGTGCCCACTCTGGATTCGCCTTCATGGACTAGAGTTAGAGGTAGGTTGACCAGAGCATCAAATTAGCCAGACTAGAGATTAGATTAGAGAGACATGGACTCCCAGGACCATTAACCAATTCGTTGCGGCCATGGCTTCGATTCAGGAGGCTATAGCTAGCCTCGACCGGATGATAGATGGGCACCAGGCCCAACAGATCCCGCCTCAGGATAGTGCATAGTATGACCCTACGGTACCACCCCCCCACTTAGTCAATTGGTTCCACACCCTGCACCGTATGTTTTGCATAGTCAAACTGATGCTACCCCACTTCCTATCGTAGCACCCATTCTGGCCTCAGAGGATACACATGCTCGTATGGATAGACTAGAGTAGAAGATGAGATAGATAAGGATTTCAGATGGAGTCATCAGTTGGGATGATTTTGATGGAGCACCGGTGGCTAGTTTACAGGCCTAGTTTAGGATGCTAGAGATTGAGAGGTATACATGCATAGGTTGCCTTAAGATTCATTTGAGGCTATATGATTACTACTCAAAAAGTGCTATTTCATAGCTTGTAATTAACTCTTTTAAACACTTTTGAGTAGTAGTTATTGCCTTTTAACCCAATTAACATGTTAAGGACCCTTGCAATCAATTCTAATCAAATTGTGTTAAGTTTTGGTGTTTTGATAGCTTTTTGATCACCAAAGCAATATGAGATTGAGGAGAGTTAATTGGAATCCTTGGCAAAGCAATGAAGAGCTCAAATTCATGAAGAACCAAGATTTGGAGCTCCATAGCCCTTTGCCAAAGTCGTTCAAAGTATGCAAGGGGAGAAGCAAGGAAAGAGGAAAACAGAGTGAAGAAAATAGAGGACAGCAGCTGCAGTCTTCCTTCACACTTTTGGAGCATTTCCCGAAGTTCATTTTCTACATGCTATATACCATTTCAAAGCTCAGGAAGTCAAGAATCCAACGCTGCAAACCGTGTATGATTTGGAGCTGAAATGAGGAAGTTATAGCCATTGGAATCCAATCACTCCAAGCTGAAGGAAGGATTTTGCAAAGTGTTGCGAAATCACCCTTTTGTTGCGGAATGATTTCGCAGCCTTTTTGCACAGTGCTGAGGAATTCCTCCTGAAGTTTCACGATGCGATGGAAGCTAAACACCACAAGATGAAAGCCAACTTCACAGCGGTGCGAAATTAACCGGTTGCTGCGAAGTAATTTCGCAGCCTTTTTGTTCATCTGCGAAATCTCGCAGACCTCATTTTGCACAGTGCAACGGTCCTGAAGCTTCCCAATAGTTGTGCACCGAATCTTTTAGATCTTTTCTTCTGATATTTTTGTGTCTAAATTTCCATTTTCTCCTTGTATTCAGCCACTCATGTAATTCCTTAGCTAGGAAGTATCCAAGGAAGGGTAAATTACCTTCCTATATAAACTCTCTTGTAAACACTAAAAAGGAAGACTCTGGGAGGAGCTTGTTCCAGGACGAAACCTTTTGAATAGGAATGAATATATTTTATAGAGCACTTGCTCTGTTTCTTCTACATATTTTTGTTTTCTTGTTATTTTACTTTCTAGCCAATCAAACTCTGAGGATTTTTTCTCAGAGGATGAGAGGCTAGGCTCTTCGTTTCTTCGAGTAAGGTAACCGGGTAAGTTTCCACATGCATAAATTGGAAGTTTTGTTGTTTTAGTTTTTAATGAAGAGAAATTGTGACCCGTTAATGGTTTTTATCTTTTTAGTTAACTTAAAACGCCTTTAAATCACCTGGGCCAACACTTGGTAAGGCAAGTGATCTCCGTCCATGGAGATGCACTAGTTTACCCCTTGCGAGCCTCTGGGAAGTGACTTGAAGGTAGGATTTTCTAGAATTGCCAACACTTGGTAAGCTTTTGGACTCCAAGGAGACATCCATTAGTTATCTCTTGCGAGCTTGTGAAGGGAAATCCAAGGTTAAA
Organism: Vitis riparia; assembly: GCF_004353265.1. Lineage (NCBI taxonomy): Eukaryota > Viridiplantae > Streptophyta > Magnoliopsida > Vitales > Vitaceae > Vitis > Vitis riparia. Next base: position 12,224,125 of record NC_048439.1, read on the forward strand.
GATCACCTTGAATGGCAAGTGCTAGGTGAGAGGTATGAGCCATTGCAAGATGCATCAGTGAGAGGGATTTAGTGTTTGAACCCATTAAAGGGAAGCATCTGTACAACATCGGTTGGAGAAGGAACTATATGTTAATTCTCTAATGTGAGGAAAAGAAGCAAGTGACCGGAACTCCTTTTTGTATGATGAATCTGAGCCTAGTGATCTGAAACTCCAAGAAACACTTTTCTTTGTAAGTAAAATCAGTTACTATTTTTGGTTAGTTTAAAACCGAACCTTTTTCATTCAAACATCTTTATATTTTCTTTTAAAGCTAACCTTAAAATGAAAAGGCACCAATTCAGCTTTGAATTAATATCATTTGTGAAGTGAAAACCCATCCCAGTGAACGATCCTAGAGCCACTATGCTATAGTAGCTTTGCCTTTGCTACCCTAGTATATGGTGTAATAGGTTATACATTTTGTTGATTAATCCCTCAATCAAGGAGCACCAGCTGGACACGAATCAGTTGAGACACCAATTAGGCATGAATCACTATACAGTAGTGTGATGAGGGCCCACAGGTTAGATGAGGCCCAATTGATTATGCTTTTCCCCATGTCCTTGAGTGGTGCAGCACAACATTGGTTTGCTTCCTTAGATGTTTCACGTCGTAGGACTTGGGATGATTTACCCCAAGAGTTTTTGAGACAATTTGCATTTAACACTATCATTGATGTCTCAAGGAGAGAGCTAGAGGCCTTGAGACAGAGACTAGAGGAGTCAGTGACTTCATTTATCTCCTGATGGAGGGGAAAGATCGCCCAGATTATTGATCGTCCTTTAAAGAATGATCAGATTAGTATGATTTTGAGGAGCTTACAACCTAGAGTTGCCAAACATTTGATGAGATTTCCTCATATGGATTTTGGATCCTTGGTATAGGCTTTGTATGGTATAGATGAGGGCATTGCTAGAGGATTGTAGCCCAAGTCTTCCCCTTCTGATTCAAATGGGAAAAAGCCCTCAGGAGGACAAAGACCAGGAGATATGGGTACTATCAGTTTAGCAGGATCGAGATCTCCCAGGTGCTATTAGACATTTGGGAAAACTTCAAGAGCCTATTACCCATAACGTTATGTTCAGTATAGATTGCCTAGGCCCATGGCTCCTACATACCTACACCTAACCCTAGAGCCTGTTTTTGCCACACAAGTCTCAAAGAGACCTCTTACCTTATACCCTCGGCCCCGAGCCCCACATACTACTATTCATTTTGTACAGAGGCCGACACGACAGTTCTCCCAGCTAGGTATGCCTTTGAGCCCAGCTTTCCAGAAGCTCGTGGAGGGTGGTTTGTTGACTCAGTTAGCTCCGAGGCCTGTACCCTAGCCCGTGCCACTGCGCTTCAGGATGGATCTACATTGTTCCTACTATTAGGGTCCAAGGCATGACACTATCATTGCGTCGCCTTGAGATATGCTATATAGGACTTGATAGATCAGGGTTTGGTTAACTTGGGGTAGCCAAGTGTAACCACGAACCCTCTACCGGCTCACTCTATGCATGCAATGCCACCACCCCCAGGCGGTATCCATCACATAGATTTTGTAGAGGATGACAACATACACATGCTAAGTTGGGATGATAGATTACCAGAGCCAATTGTTTTGGATGATGGTTATGAGGTAGGCACAGTGGGTTCTCAGACTTCTACGCCGTTTAGTTTGACTTCAGATTAGATACCGTTTGAGTTAACTCCTATTGCATCGTTTACTATGGCATGTCAGAGCCCATCCGTCCCATTTATCCTATGGCCAAAGGATGACGATTCAGAGGGGAGAGATATACAGATTATGACCCGTAGTAGGAGAGTAGTCTAACCCTCGCCTCTAGTAGCTAGGCCATCTAATGGTGCAGCAACTCATGAGGAGGTTAGGAGAGAGGATGATGAGCTACTAAGGCAGTTACAAAGTACACAGGCCCGCATATCCATATGGAATTTGCTAGCATCTTCTAGTACTCATAGAGATGCATTGATTTGGGCTTTGAGCCAGATCCGCGTTGAGACCACCACTACTCCAGAGGGGTTGATTCATATAATGATGGTTGATAGGGTCACATGTATTTTGTTTTCAGATGATGACTTGTCACCTAAGGGTTCAAACCAAACACCTCCTTTATATATTACAGTTGGCTGTTCAGGCCACAGAGTCCCATCCGTCCTGTTGAACAATGGCTCAGCCTTGAACGTCTGCCTATTGGCTACTGTTATTGCCCTTGGTTATGCACCTTTAGACTTTGGTCCCTCTACACAGACGACCAGAGCGTATGATAGCACTAAGAGGGAGGTCATGGGTACTTTGATGATAGAGTTGTTGATTAGTCTGGCTACATTTCCTACACTATTCCAGGTTTTGAGGATTCCCGCATCCTTTAACCCACTATTGGGCCAACCTTGGATTCATAGGGTCGGGGCTATTCCATTTTCCCTTCATCAGAAAGTGAAGTTTATACATGACAGGTAGGTCATCACGGTATAGTCTCCTAAAGATATGTTTACCTTTTTTGAGTTAGTGTTTCAGATCAGTCATAGTAAGAATGACCTATTTTTGACCTGGTTTATGTTTGATGAGGTACATACTCTTGAGGTTGAGGACTTTTTTAGAGATTTTGTAGCTATGTCATTTGATCAGTATAGCATTAGGGGGGTACTTGACATGATGAAGGGTATGTCTTTTATGCCTGGCATAGGGTTAGGCTAACGAAAGCATAGGCCTATGGAGTTTGTAGCTACTATCAATAACGATATACCATTTGGACTTGGGTTTGTTCCCATATAGGCTAACTATAGGTATATGGCTTGACTGCACAAGAAGAGAGTGAGCCCGTCCGACTTGCACACCATTCGATTATCCTATTCGATCTTATAGGATGAGCTTGGCAGACTACTTCATTAAAAGATCAAAGGTTCATCCTCATATAGGGGATTTTGGCATTGTGACTGATATAGATGGAGTGGATGAGCTTCAGCATCCGTTTCACCATTTACAGTTAGGAGATGAGACTTCAGACGCACCAATTTCAGTGATGATTGCTCCTTCATCACCAGATTGAGCCAGTTTCTTATCTTTGTGTTTTCCAATTGAGACTACTGATTGTAGAGTAGTCGTTGAGCCTACTGGGGTGATTGATGAAGTTGTTCCTCGAAATGAGTATCGAGATGAGATGGATATGATGAGTATGAGTTAGATTGCCGAGATGGTTCAGCCTAAGCCTGCTTCACCATTTGATCTATTCGGGGTGTCTGCTATCGAGGTTGCCGAGGAGATCCAAACAGTTCTGGCTTTAGAGCTTATGGAGGATGTTACAATTAGTGATGATTTGTTTGATGACACTTTTAACTCTATTGAGGGAGCGTCCAAATTTGTGGACCCACCTCTTTCATTTGACATTTTATCGGGATTCATTTCCTATTCTAACTATGTTTATGATTCATATATGGATTTGAGTATTTTTCGAGTATTTGCCTGTCTCTTGTGATAATATTTGTATATCTGCACCCCACTCACCCACTCCACAAATATTTGATATAGATGATAAGATTGAGCTGCCTAATTCAGATAGAGACTCTTTTGATTATGAATCAGATCACATAAATGAGAGAGTTTCACCTGCTATAGGGGATGTTGAAATTGTTGATTTTGGCATAGATGATCAACCTAGAGAATTGAAGATTGGTTCACTCCTGTCTACAGATGAGAGAGATAGACTTATTCATTTACTCAGGTCATACTTGGATGTTTTTGCATGGTCTTATGAGGACATGTTGGGTCTTGATCCCTTTATAGTCCAGCACCAATTGCCTATTCTGCCGCATGCCAGACCAGTTAAGTAGAAATTGACCCACGTTGGAGTCTATAGGGGAAATAGTGTCGGATTTATATCAATGGTTGAGTATCCAAAGTGGTTGGCTAATGTCGTCCTTGTTCCCAAAAAGGATGGCAAAGTTAGAATTTGTGTTGACTTCAGAGACCTTAATAAATCTAGCCCTAAGGATGACTTTCCTCTCCCACATATTGATTTGTTGGTCGATAGCACTGCAGGTCATTCGATGTTGTCTTTCATGGATGGATTTTCAGGGTATAATCATATTTTGATGGCTCTAGAGGATATGGAGAAGACAATCTTCATTATTGAGTGAGATACCTACTATTATAGAGTTATGCCCTTCGGGTTGAAAAATGCAGGAGCTACTTATTAGAGGGTCACTACTACTTTGTTTCATGACATGATGCATAAGGATGAGGAAGTTTATGTGGATGAAATGATTGTGAAATCCCGAGGTTAAGTAGATCACCTAGCAGCTTTAGAGAGATTCTTTGAGAGGATTAAAAAATTTAGATTGAGGTTGAACCCTAAGAAATGCACCTTTGGAGTGACTTCTGGGAAATTGTTGTGACATATGGTCAGTGAATGGGGCATGGAGGTCAACCCAGATAAGATCAAAGCCATACTTGACATACTTGTGCCAAGAACTGAGAAAGAGATCAAGGGTTTTCTAGGCAGATTATAGTACATCAGTCGTTTCATAGCCAGATTGACAAATATATATGAGCCCATATTTCGTCTTTTGAGGAAGAATCAACCAACAATTTGGAATGATGATTGCCAGCTTGCATTTGAGAAGATCAAGGAGTACTTGCTTTCTCCTCCTGTTTTAGTGCCTCTTATGTCGGGATGTCCATTTCTTCTGTATTTGTCAGTTTCAGACATGGCCTTGGGATGTATGCTAGCTCATCTTGATGATTCTGGGAAGAAGCAAGCTATTTACTATCTAAGTAAGAGGATGCTGGAGTATGAGATGAGATATGTTATGATTGAGTGCCTCTACTTAGCGTTAGTTTGGGCCACTAGGAGATTGAGGCATTACATGACTAAGTATTCAGTACGCTTGATTTCTCAACTAGATTCATTGAGGTATTTGTTTGATAGAACCACATTAACTGGTAGATTGATGAGATGACTCGTACTTTTGACAGAGTTTGATATTCAGTATGTTTCTCAGAAGTCTATTAAGGGAAGCATTGTCACCGATCACTTAGCCTCATTACCGATATCTAAGGGTAGACAAGTTGACGATGATTTTCCAAATGAGGAGTTCATTGCTATGACTAGCTTATCAAGTTGGCACATGTACTTCGATGGTGCAGCTAACCACTCAGGGTTTGGGATAGGCGTTTTGTTGGTATCCCCTTAGGGTGATCATATTCCGAGGTCAGTTCGTTTGGTGTTTTTAAATCGACATCCCGCCACGAACAACATAGTTGAGTATGAAACTTGTATCCTTGGTCTAGAGACTGCATTGGAGCTTGACATTAGACAAATGGAGGTATTCAGTGACTCCAATTTGGTACTTAGATAGATTCAGGGTGATTAGAGAACTAGGGACATAAAGATTAGGCCATATCAGGCTTATTTAGAGTTACTGGTTGGGAGATTTGATGACTTGAGATACACTCATCTACCTAGAGCGCAAAACTAGTTTGCTAATGCCCTAGCTACCTTAGCTTCTTCTATGGACTTTCCAACTAATGTGCATACATCCATTGTTAATTGAGTCGAGGTTTACACCCGCTTATTATTTTTTGATTGGAGAGACAGAGGTCTAGGATGATCTACCTTGGTATCATGACATTTATCAACTTCTTAGATTTGGCACATACCTAGAGGCTACCACAGCTAAGGATCGGAGGGCATTGAGACAGTTGGCCACTAGATTTGTGATTTGTGGAGAGGCTCTATGTAGGCGATCAACTGATGGTATGCTTTTATTATGCTTAGATCGAGCCTCTGCAGATCGAGTGATGAGAGAAGTTCATGCGGGAGTTTGTGGTCTACACATGGGAAGACACATGCTAGCCCGTAAGATTATGAGGACAGGTTACTTTTGGTTAACTATGGAGATAGATTGTAGCCAGTTTGTTCAGAGATGTCTAGAGTGCCAGATTCATGGTGACCTCATTCATGCACCGTCATCAAAGTTACACGCTTTGACCTCGCCATGGCCGTTTTCAATATAGGGTATTGATATTATTGGGAAGATTTCACCGAAATCTTCCAATGGTTATGAGTTTATCCTAGCTGCCATAGATTATTTCACCAAGTGGGCGGAAGCTGCATCATATACGAGGTTAACATCTGCTAGAATCGTCAATTTCATCAGGTCACACATCATCTGTCATTATGAGGTGCCACATGAGTTGATTTCAAACAGAGGGGTACACTTTCGAGCTGAGGTTAACACTTTGTTGGAGAAATATGACATCTGATATCATAGATCTTTAGCATACAGGTCGTAGACTAACGAGGCAGTAGAGGCCGCAAATAAGAACATTAAGAAAATTTTGAGGAAGATGGCTCTCAAGATTGGTCATAGAAACTCCCTTTTGTGTTGTGGGCATATCGTACCTCTTTTCGCACCTCTATAGGAGCTACACCTTACTCTCTAGTGTATGGTATCGAGGTTGTTTTGCTAGTCAAGACTGAGATTGGTTCATTGAGAGCAGCAGATTTCTGAGACAAAGTAGGCTCAAGCTCAATTTGATCAACTTAATCTTTTAGATGAGAGAAGATTGAGAGCAGCGGATCATATTCAGGCCTATTAGAAAAAGATGGCTTGTGCCTTCAGGAAACGGGTTAAGCTTAGACCATTATAGAAAGGAGATTTGGTTTTGAGGATTCTCAAAGGCTTAGTTGGAGACCCTAGAAGGAATTTCAGACCAAGTTGGAGTGGGCCTTATGTTATTCGAGAGTTGACTCTAAAAAGGACTGCATGGTTGACCAACTTAGATGGAAACTAGTTTTCAGAGCCTACCAATGTGGATCAGTTGAAGAAGTATTACGTTTGAGATTATAGTCGCAGGATGGGTGGCGATCATTTCGGTTAGCCTTACGCCTTATCACTTTTATTGATATATTAGACCGTTGCTAGCTCATTGAGCCTCATGTGGTATGTTATATCATTTTCTTTTCTATAGCCCTACTTATCATTTCTACACCCAAGTTGGGGCCCTTTGATGTATAGTTTTGCTTTGCTAGCAAAGTCTCATGAGCTTTGGACTTATAGGCTCATCTTCCTCATCCTTGTTATTATCACCTCATCACTTTGTCTGTTACATTCCATTATTTTCACATTTTCATCTCTATCTGGGCTTTCATTATTGGTGGTTACACTTTATATTTTCTTCACTTGGAATGTTGATTCTTCACATATTAATGCATAGAGGGTAGTCATATCACCCCTATCATTCCATCATTTGACATTGATTAAGAGATTTTAGCTTGAGAGTTTGTCTCATGGGATGGGGTTTCATGTGTTTGTCAGTAATTTAAGGGGGGTTTATTCATTCCTTTTAGTTTCTCATTGGAGCAAGATTTATTGATGACCAAGGTATGCGCACGCAACAAAAAAAAAAAGAAAAAAAGTGCAGTGATATGTTTGCACTTGACATCTAACTCCATTGAGCATGTGTTGTTATTTAAGGGTTTATTGGGTTTATCATTGAGGGTTTGTGCAAGTTTTTCATAAGGACTTCTCACTCCTTGAGTCATTTTCATTATGCAGTCGGAGGACAAGAGTTTTTCGTGAGATTTTTGAGTTTTGTGTGATCCTTTGTTTCTTGGATCAGAGTTGTTGTACTTTATAGGTATGAGAGTTGAGTAACCTTTCACTAAGGTCTTTGAATTAGTGTCTTCTCTACTACTCCATCATGGGTGATACGATTTACCTTGTTGTACTAATATGTGTTGCTCATTATTCCTTTTTACTTTCTCACTACCTTCATTCAATTTCCCATCATTTATTTCTTGTTATTTATTCCATTTTTTTGTCCCATTCTGACACCTATACACCATCCTGATTCGACACCTTTCTTCATGATCCACTAATGGCTTGACCACCTTTCCTTCTTTCTCATTTCATCATTGATATTCCCATGGACTCCTCTTAAGTTCCAAGGCCCATGAGATTTTTTCTATGCATTATACACTATACACGAGGGTATGGGTTTGATCATTGGGTATTTGAGAGCCTAGTTCCCTTTCATTTCTTTCACCCTATCACCCTGGCCTACGTTACGTCCTGTGTCTTAAGACCACTTTGAGGCCACGAGATCAGACGTTATCTTTAACAGTTTTCACTTGGACGGGCTTATGTAGATTGGTTGAAGTATAGTCGTTACTCTGTTTTCTCTTATGGGAAATACTTTTGGAAGCATTTGGTTACTCTCTCCTGCTTGGTATATCGATGTTTGATGGATTTTTAAGTTTGGAGACAATCCATTGATGATCTTGGATTCATCATTTTGCTATGCATCAGATATCCACACTGGTGCATATTTCCTCCTTGCTCTGAGATCCTTAGTCGTGGTTAGGTTGTGTGGCTATCCTTGATCTTGATTATTGAGATGTTTGATTGATGTTAGTAGATGGTTGATTGATGATGATAGATGATTGGCTAGCAATGTCATATTCTTCATTGTGTACCAAATATCCATACTGGGGCATATTCCCCCTCTCATCGATGAGGTTTGATTAGGCGGTAGTACGAGGATAGATGATAGGAGTTGGTATTTACCTTGTGACTTTGACATCAGATCTTATACTGGGGCATATTTTCCCCATTTTCTCTAAGTATTCTTGGGATTGAGGTGGCTACTAGTTTGATTTCAGTTTGAGCATTAGTATGGGACTTTCAATGATTTAAGATATCAGAGCCTTCCTACACGATCTTGTTGAGATAGAGATGGATCGCATTAGGTTTCACCTGAGGAGCATTGATGGGTTCTTCAGTCGGGTGTTTATGTGATAGTTTGTTTCTATCATATTTACATTGCAGATCAGGTTATCCAGATGAGCAGTATCTTGTGTACTTTGAGATTTTTTTTTTAGATGAGTTGTGATGTACACACTTCGAGATTTAGTCTATGAAATTTTCCGATATATCATCTTTCACGACCCAAAGTCGTTTTTCATTTATGACCTAGAGTCATTTCTTTTCCATTTAGAGCCCAGAGCTTATGACTCGGAGTTGTTTTTCATTTATGACCCAAAGTCATTTCTTTTCCATTTAGAGCCTAAAGCTCACGACCTAGAGTCGTTTTTCATTTATGACCCAGAGTCATTTCTTTTCCATTTAGAGCCCATAGCTCACAACCCAGAGTCGTTTTTCATTTATGACCTAGAGTCATTTCTTTTCCATTTAGAGCCCAGAGCTCACGACCTAGAGTCGTTTTTCATTTATGACCCAAAGTCATTTCTTTTCCATTTAGAGCCTAGAGCTCACGACCCAGAGTTGTTTTTCATTTATGATCCAAAGTCATTTCTCTTCCATTTAGAGCCTAGAGCTCACGACCTAAAGTCGTTTTTCTCATTTATGACCCAGATTCATCTTTTCTATTTAGGGCCCTGAGCTCACGACCCAAAGTTGTTTTTCATTTATGACTCAAAGTCATTTTTTTTTCCATTTAGAACCCAGAGCTCATGACCTAGAGTCGTTTTTCATTTATGACCGAGAGTCATTTCTTTTCCATTTAGATCCTAGAGCCCACAACCTAGAATCGTTTTTCATTTATGACCCATAGTCATTTTTTTCCATTTAGAGCCCAGAGTTCACGACCTAGAGTCATTTTTCTCATTTATCACCCAAAGTAATTTTTTTTTTCCATTTAGAGCCCAGAGCTCACAACCTAAAATCGTTTTTCATTTATGACCAAGAGTCATTTTTTCCATTTAGAGTCTGGCCGGAGCTCACGACCTAGAGTCATTTCTTTTCCTTTTAGAGCCCTAGGCTTACAACCTAGAGTTGTTTTTCTCATCTATGGCCTAGAGTCATTCTTTCCACGTAAAGCCTTGAGTTCACGACATAGAGTTGTTTCATTTTTGTGATTGCGACCTCATGTTCCGAGCCTACTCTCGTCATGTGCTAAGACAAAATCTCTGGTCTTTTTCTTTTAGTTCTTCGGTATAGTTCATTTCATTCCACTCATTATTTGTATTTTTACTCACATTCTCTACAATTTTGATATCTACCGAAGAGGGGCATATTTATAGACCCTCTATTTTGTCTTCCTAGCACATGTCCTATTAGGTATTTGTTCGATACTTTACAGCAATTCCTTGATGACCTATTACTATTCATGTAACCTATCTTTTTTTAAGCCACCTTGAGGACTTTGGTTGAGGGATTTATCTAACCCCATTTTCATTCTTGGCAGCACTAATTTAGACTTAGGCCCACTTAGGCACCCTAGGCCTATTTAGGTACACTTGGCCCATTTAGGCATGACTAGCCCACTTAGTTTTACCAGTCTTGCCTAGGTCACCTTTTAGGCACATCTTGCATGGTTGCATGACTTCATGGCTCACATTTTTGCATGGCTTGCATGACTTTCCTTTTTATTATTATCGATTTAGCCATTTTGTATATTATTTGGTGTATTTTTTTTTTCATTTCATAAAACACTTCTATTCAATCTAATAATTTTGTAAAATACTTTTATTTATTTTAATATAATAATTTTTTAAAACACTTTGAATATAATCTAATAATTTTGTACAATACTTTTGTTTAATTTAATCTAATAATTTCATCAAATACTTTTATTTAATCTAACAATGGTATAAAATATACATTTTTTGTCAATCCAATAATTTTTACTCATTTTCTAAAACCCATTTTTTTATTATTTAATTTAACCTATTAAATTTGGAAATTTGTAAGGAGATTTATCAATGGAGAGTTTGGCTTCTCTTGGAAAGAAAGATAGACAGCCTTTTCAAGGGGCAGATTTAGTCCACGTTGGGAAGAGAGTCAACATAGGAAATGAAACTTGGGGGCTGTGATTGGAGAGGATATTCAGACCCGTTTGAAAAAATAAAAAGAAGAAAGAGAGAGATATGAAGGTTTGAGATAAGAGGTGGTGCTTTTTAGAAAGTGGGGAATTAGTCTGTGAGGAGGATGCCATTTCTTTTTCTGAAACATTAATTACAAAAGTTGTAGGGGGAGAGGAAAAGGAAACATTCAAGTGTATATAGACGGAGAGTGACGTCATGTTCAAGGAAGAAGGGGAGGTGCGACCGCATGATTGAAGGAAAAGAAATATGATTTTCGGTACGAGGAGGAGCAGACAGGGGGAGGATTGACAGAATATTTTCTAGCTAGCTGAATGAATCTAACTTTCAGGGAAGATACAGAGAGGTTTTGAAAGACATTACGTGGATTTTAAGGTATGATATTTAGAGTTTTATTGAGAAAGAAAGTGGAGGTAGCAAGACCGATAATGAAAATGGAGGAAATTTTGCATTCAAAAAGGTGGAAAAAAAATGAAGCAGACGGAGAGGAGAAAAAAGTGAGATTTTCTATCAATAGATAGGGGTTCGAATTCGGCTATACGATTGAGAAGTGGGGAGAGGTAGTGGGCTGGCAAGTTTTCTTAGCGAGAGGGAATTACTTTCAGTAGAGGACGTTGCATTCTCGAACAGTGAAATCTTGAAGCTGACTTCCCTCTGCATCACTTCTTGTCGTCGGCAATCTCCTAGTTCGAGCAAGCTTGGTACAGACGAGTTTACTCTAGTGGTGTCGATGGAAATTCAAGGGATCGTTCACAAAGCTGCTCCTGACCACCGGTCGGCGCTATCTCCAATCCCGGAGATTCAGATCGACACTGAGAAATCAGATAACCACGTGGTGTTCTTGGACGGGCTGTCATTACAGGTGAGCGCGGAGAGCCGGACGATGAGCATGATTGAAATGGCATTGTTGAAAATGTCTTCATTGTACAGGACCCACATACTGCCACTTTGAGAAAACATACAATCCAATTTGGTGGTAGCACGCACAGAGAGAGGGAAAGGAATGAATTGAGACATTTGGAGGGGAGGAAAGCACCAGAATTCCTGAGGAGGGATCCGAGACACAAAGGTCTCAAACACCGCCAAGAAGAAATCTCCATGCACAGCCACACATGGGAAGGATGACATAAAGACTGTCACTTAAGAAGAACAAAACATGTGGATTGCCACCAAAGAAGGATCCACAGGCATGGCTACAATCCTCTATGGGCTGCATCATTATTTGAAAAAGATATACAACATGCATAGAGATGAATGATGAAACAAAAGAACGATCAAAATTTTCTCCCACGAGTTTCTCTCTTTATATTCTCCAACTCTTTTGGGTTCTCTTTCTCTGTTATCTGTATCTGCTCGCCATCTCTCTTTCTCTTTCTCTGAACCTCCTAAAAGCACTTAGACCGAGCCACCAAAGCTCATCTTTAAGTTCAAATGGTTCCTATGGAAGGGCATTGCTGCCAACAGGTGTTCCATCTTCGAGTTATAAGGATCTAAGGTTTGGGTTTGATGGAACTAGATCATTGATCCCTTCAGCATATATGTTTTCTGATGGTTAGTCCAAACATGTAGCAAGTGTGGGTTTCTCATCACCAATTTCTCATTCCAACAACTTTCCATCTTAAAGGAATCAAAATTTTTGCCCTGTTCCGCAATTGATGCATGCAAGCCCGACATCTGGCTTGGGTAAGGCTTCTGGATTCATGAGCCGCATGTACCCAAACAACATGGCCGAAACACTGATCCACTTCGAGATTTTAGGCTGCACCGACATAGCATGCAAGGTATTGAGAGCAATAACACTAGCCCCCAACGCCAGGTTGTACGCCGTCGGCAGTCGTTCGCAGGAGAAGGCCACGAGATTCACCTCCGCCAATAGATTCCCTCCCTCGTCTAAGATTTTCGGTAACTACAAGGCGATACTGGACAACCCCGATTGACGCCATGTACGTGCCACTACTAACGAGCTTGCACTTGAAGTGGGCAGTGCTGGCGACGGAGAAGAAGAAGCATGTGCTTCTGGAGAAGCCTGAATGAGGTGGAGTTGGATAAGATTTTGGAGGCATGTGAATCCAATGGAGTGTAGTTGATGGACAGCACGATGTTGATGCACCACCCTCGGACGGCTAAGATGAAGGAGTTGCTATCCAATCCATAGTGTTTCAGACAACTCAAATATGGCAATCCAGTTTGCTGCTGACTATGGATTGCCTAAATCAGTGAGAGCTTTGTCTAGTCCTATTTTTAATAAAGCAGGAGCACTTACACCATGCGGGTACTAGACAAACTTAGGTCTTTGAATGGTTCTCTCAAAGGCTTAGAATAAGTAGAATTAGATAATTGTGGAATGGTTTGGATGGAGGAGTTTTCCCATGTTTGACTGTCTGCTATGGTAGCCATTGACGACTTCATCAACAAAACAGAGTAGCTCACGAAAAGAAGTTGGATGGGACCTTCCAAGGGATTTCTTTCGGCTTTCAACAAATTCAAATCTTAGGATAAGCTTGTTGTGGAGATGGATAAAACATATGCCAAGATCCAAAATCTCTCTGTGATGAAAAATTTTAAACCATGACCAGGATCTCATGAAAGACATTAAAGCATACAATAAAAATTAGGAATTAAGAAAAGCTGACCTTGATTAATCCCATAGAAAGCCATTCCTGTGTTCTTCTGATGTTCAAGGATGCGTTCAATTCGTGGAGGAGAGAAACCCCGGGTTCAATTGGCTCTTCTCTTTCAACACCCAAAACAATTGTGTGCTCTGAAGAGTTCGTTCGTGTAGTACATTCTCTTCTTAGTCCCAAAGAGAAAAACAAAACGGAATAAGATAGCCACCCTGCCTTTTTTCCCTTGTATATATATATATATATATATATTACATATTACACATACACAGTTTGGACCACTTGACTTAATGGGCTAGTCAAGTGAATTAGAGTGAGCCTATAGAAATCAAGCAATAATGTGTCCAGCCCCATTATGGACCACAATGCATAAATTAAATTAACATTGATTTATGGCATTATCAAATTGATTATGTAAGTCCACACATAAAAATTCCAACAATTCTCCCACTTGGACTACATAATCAAACATCACAACATATACATAATAATAAATCAATATCCCATAGAATCTCATCAAAAACAAATAATCAAAAGCAATCATATATGCTTCATTGCTTGATTCACAGGGAAATATACAATAATAGCAATCCTTCCAACAATAGCATAATATTACAATACCAGAAGTGGCTCCCACTAACTTAATACAACTTAGGCTTCCAACAACCCCATTTGAGATACATGTTCCTGAAACACAACTATGGGTAAGCCTTTTGTTAGTGGATCTGCCAACATACTTTTTGTGGACATGTGCTCTATATCAATAAGAGACTCTGCCACTTTCTCCTTAACAAAATAGAACTTTACATCAATATGTTTGGAGCAAGAAATACTCATAGTGTTCTTAGGGAAAGCAACAGTTGCGGAATTATCACAAAATAATTTCAGCAGTCTAGAAATGGAGTCAACAACTCCCAAATCTAAAATAAAATTCTGCATCCACATAGCATGAAAACAAGCCTCATAACATGCCACATACTCTGTCTCCATAGTTGAGGATGCTGTAAATGTCTGCTTGACACTTTTCCAAGATACAACTCCTCCTGCCATCATAAAAATATAGCCCGTAGTAGATTTCGTATCATCTATGCAGCCAGCAAAATCAGCATCACAAAACCCAACTACATCAAGTATGTTGGTGCGCCGATATGTCAACATCAAGTTCTTAGTTCCTTGAAAATATCTAAGGTCCTTCTTAGCAACTTTCCAATGTTCACTCCCAGGATTGCTCAAGTACCTTCCCAACATGCCCACAACAAAAGCAATATCAGGCCGTGTACATACTTGAGCATACATAAGGCTGCCAACCAAAGATGAATAAGGAATGGTTCTCATTTCTTCTCTCTCATCATCATTTTGAGGACATTGAGCCTTTGAAAATTTATCACCCTTCACAATTGGCGCTTTAGTAGAACTACAGTTGTGCATATTGAACCTCTTCAATATCTTCTCAATTTAGGTTCTTTGAGACAATTTAAGCATCCCATTAGCCCTATCATGAAGAATCTTTATGCCCAAAACATAAGAAGCCTCACTAAGATCCTTCATGTCAAAATGGGTTGACAACATGTGCTTTGTCTCAATCAACAAGTCAGAATCATTTGATGCGAGTAGTATATCATCAACATATAAAACAAGAAATATGTAACTACTCCCACTGACCCACAAATATATGCATTTGTCAACTGTATTCTCTTTAAAACCATTTTGGGTGATAATCCTATCAAACTTCAGATACCACTGCCTTGAAGCCTGTTTAAGACCATAAATTGACTTATTGAGCTTGCAAACTAAGTGTTCCTTTCCAACTTCTATAAAACCAATAGGCTGCTCCATATACACATCCTCATCCAAATCACCATTCAAGAAAGCTGTCTTGACATCCATCTAATGTAGCTCCAAATCAAAATGAGCTACTATGGCCATAATCACTCTAAAAGAGTCCTTAGTTGACACAAGTGAGAAGGTTTCTTTAAAATCAATCCCTTCTCTTTGACTGTAACCTTTAACCATAAGTCTAGCTTTATATCTTTCTATTTGCCCGTTAAAATCACGTTTGGTCTTAAAGACCCACTTACACCCAACTAGTTTACAACCATGTGGAAATTTGACCAAGTCTTAAACACCATTCATATACATAGAATTCATTTCATCATCCATGGCTTCTTTCCAAGAAGTGAATTGAGGACAATGAATTGCTTCTTGATAAGTGACTGGATCAGAATCATCATAACCATCATACTCATGCTCCTACAAATAAATCATGTAGTCATCTTAAATAGCCGGCCTACGAACCCTCTGTAATATTCTCAAAGGAACCCCATCAACAACAGTACCATCAATAGGAATGTCAGATTCCACTTGATCACCATGCTCTCCTTGATTAGTGGCTGGCTATTGGATAATAGGAACATCCACATTTGGAACATGAGATGTAGGAAAAGGAATCACAACATGTTCTTCTCCAAAAGGTATCTCACGAGGCACAAAATTTGGATCAACATTAACTTCATCCTCAAAATATACAGCCCTGTCTGACTCAATGATCCTGGTGGTATGAAATGGACAATAAAATTTGGAACCCCTTGATCCAATGCAATAACCAACAAAGAAACCACTGATGGTTTTAAGATCAAGTTTCTTTGACTATGGGTTATAAGGCCTAAACTCAACCTTACATCGCCAAACATGGAAATGATGAAGACTCGGTTTCTTCCCTGACCATAGCTCATAAGGTGTCTTAGGCATAGACTTACTGGGCACTTGATTCAAAATATATGTCGTAGTCCTTAAGGCTTCACCCCACAAAAATTATGGCAAGGAGGAATTAGACAACATACATCTCACCATATCCAACAATGTGCGATTCCTCCTTTTTGCAACCCCATTCCATTGAGGAGTGTCTGGCATTGTATATCTCGCATCAATGTCGCATTCCAACAAAAACTTAGCGAATGGTCCAGGATTCTGTCCAATCTCATCATATCTCCTATAATAATCACCACCTCTATCAGACTTCACAGCTTTAATGGGCTTTCCCAATTTCAACTCCACCTTAGTCTTAAAGGCCTTAAACACATTTAGGGAGTCAAATTTCTCATGGATTAGTTCAACATAACCATATCTAGAGAAATCATCAATAAAAGTGATGAAATATTTATAACCCCTTAAAGCAATTGGTGTCAAAGGACCACATATATCTATGTGGATCAAGTCTAAAGTGCCTCCACACCTATCAATCTTCTTCTTTCTAGTCTTAGCTATCATCTTCCCCTGTAAGCAAACAACACAAGTCTCAAAGTCTAAGAAATCAAGATCAGAAAGCACACCATCTCTAACCAATCTCTTTAATCTTTGCCTAGAAATATGACCTAGGCGTTTGTGCCACAACATAGAAGAACTCAAATTCATTCTAGCAAGCTTGCAACCAACAACAGAATTAACAAAAGATGAATCACACAAAGGACCATGATGCAAACTGAGACTATAAAGATTTCCAAACAAAACACCATTGCCAATTAAGACTAAGTTGCTAAAAATATCCACTTTTCCACCTCCAAAGTGAAAAGAATAACCATGTCTATCCAAAACAAATACATAAATCAAATTCCTCCTAAGTGAGGGAATGTAAGCAACATCATGTAACAGTAAAAAGCTTTCGGTGGCCAATCTTAGTTTTATCATGCCAAAAAATTCTACTTTCACTTTGCTTCCATTACCCATGTACACAAGTTCTTCATGCTTTGACAACCTCCTTTTCTTTGTTATCTCCTACAAAGAATTAGTAACATGAATAGTGGCACCATTATCTAACCACCAAGAATTGGCATGAACATCAACAATATTAATCTCAATCATATTTACATTCAAATCAACCACAACCACAATTTTACCTTTCTTCTTTTTCTCTAGCCAATTTTTAAACTTGAAGCAATCAACCTGCTTATGCCCAACCTTATGACAAAAGTGGCACTTCCACTTGAATTTCTCATTCTTTGTACCATTAGATGAAGCATATCTACTAGGGGCTCCTTGATTCAAATTCCCTCTCCTCTTGAATTGCTTAGAGCCTCCAGAATTCTTGTGTTGAGGTTTTTTCTTTATATTGCTCCCATGGTCAGTAACAAGAGCAATGGAGTGAGTCTCATTTTTCTTCAGTGAGACTTCATGTTGCACCACAATGGACATCAACTCCTCCAAAGTCCATTATTCCTTCAAGGCATTATAGGTCAACTTCACTACATCAAAGGAAGTAGGAAGAGACTCAAGTATCATCCATTTCAGGAATTTCTCACTCAACTCCACTTTCATCTCATTTGCCTTGTTGAAATAGTGCTTTAGTTTGATGATGTGATCTCTAACCCCACCTACTCCATCATACGCAATGTTTGTGAGAAGCTTCAAGTGAGTTGCCATTTCTGCCTTATCAGTCTTGGTATAATTGGCCTTCACATATTCCAAAAAATCTTTGGCCATTTCTGTCTTTGGCACACATTCTTTAATGGACTTATCCATAGTGTATTTCATCACCATCAAACAACTCCTATTGGAGTGCTCTCATTTCTCATAAAATGATCTTTCGTCTGCAGAGCTCATATCAATGGGTTTACTTGGCTCATCAACTCTCAAAGCCAAGTCCAGATTTTGCAGGGTCATATGGACATTGAAAGACTCAAACCATTCCTCAAAATTATTTCCTGTAAGAGGCTTGATGACAGACAATTGCAGAGTAATACCAGGATTGCTGGTAGTTGGAAAATATCAAAATAAAACAATATGCATGTTACTACAAAATCCTGCTATTTGCTAGTTTCCAGAATTACTCAATTTACCAATAGCTTGGAATTTTGAAAATTCCACAGCGGTAAGGACAAATAATTATATATCACAACCAAGATGCACTAATTTTATTACCGAAAGGGCAAAGAAAATTAGTACGGTTCATAATATATAATTAATTTCCTTCACCAATCTAAGCATCCTACCAAGTATTATAATCATCGATAGGACAATTACAATACTCGTATGGATCTTAGTAATTACAATAATAAAACAACCAAAATGTGGGAGATTAAATATTTCAACAAAGACAATTTGACACATATAGGATCACGATAGGCAACCACATATATGTTCATTATTGTCATGATGAATTCAAAATATCTTAGTTTGCACAACTTGACACACTTAGAATTGCGATAGGCAATCACACAAGTGTTCTTCAATGTCATAATAAATTGAGATATCAAACAAAATAGCTTAGGACAACATTATTGGCATAACACAAAAATTATACCCAAAAGAACAACAACAATAATAATAATTGTCCCAATAAATCCAAATTTCATAAATGCATAACAATTCCAACAGATGCATTATCATTCCAAGAATGCCAAGACAAACAAAAAGAAAAAAAATTGTTTTTTTTAATTATGATGTCATGATGATGTCACCATCTTCTCCATGGGTTGAACAACCCTGGTTTTGGTTGTACAGATCTGGAGAAGGAAAAAAAAAATCGGCCAAAAAATTATGCAATTTTCGACGCAAACAACCGGTTTTCCATCATCAAACATTAATCCATCAATCTTCACTAAAAATTTTCACAAAAACGCATAAACGAAGAGCCATAAGAAACCTTAGTTTTCGAAATCCCATCAATTGAGTTCCAAAAAAAAAACCAAAAAAAATTATGGGTTTTCCTCCAAAAGGTGTTTTCTACAAGTCTCCAACATCAATTTTGCTTCAAAATGAAGAATTAACATCAAACGAAAAAAGCCCAAAAATTGACTTTGGGAAAACCTTGATTAATCCAAAAAAATTTTAAAAAAAATGCAACTTAAATGTCATCCATGGTTGCTCTGATACCAATTGATGAAAAATTTTAAACCATAACCAAGATCTCATGAAAGACATTAAAGCATAGAATAAAAATTAGGAATTAAGAAAAGTTGGCCTTGATTAATCCCATAGAAAGCCATTCCTGTGTTCTTCTTATGTTCAAGGATGCGTTCAATTCGTGGAAGAGAGAAACCCCGGGTTCAATTGGCTCTTCTATTTCAACACCCAAAACAACTGTGTGCTTTGAAGAGTTCATTCGTGCAATACGTTCTCTTCTTAGTTCCAAAGAGAAAAACAGAACGGAATAGGATAGTCACCCTACCTTTTTTCCCTTATATATATGTTACATATCACACATACACAGTTTGGACCATTTGACTTAATGGGCCAGTCAAGTGAATTAAGGTGAGCCCATAGAAATCAAGGAATAATGTGTCCAACCCCATTATGGACCATAATGCACAAATTAAATTAACATTGATTTATGACATTATCAAATTGATTATGTAGGTCCACACATAAAAATTCCAACACTTTATCTACCGGCTAACAACGGTCAACCCACAAGTTCAAAGAAGGAACCCAAAGTTTACCTTGGGTTCTACTGAGCGAATCTCACGACAACCAACAACATAAAAACTTGAGCTTGTAAGCTTTGGTGATGATGTGCATGAATTGATAGCACGGTTGCTTACAGATGATCAGAATTTCAGAGTGATTCCAATTGTGGATGGCTATCGATTTTAGCTATGTAACAAGGGAGAATTGATGCAGTCTGGTCAAAGTCAATGCAGAAAGCACGACTGCTTATAAATTATCATAATTTTAGAGTGGTTCCAATTATGGATGGCTATCAATTTCATCTACGTAACAAAGGAGAATTGATGAAGTCCGATCGAAGTCAATGTAGAGAGGTGTGTACTATGTGAATGAATGCTTGTCAGCATGCATGTGAGTGTGTGTACTATATGTCTGTCTTAAAATTCCAATTCCCTACAGTCCTCAATGTTACACTCCATTATATTATTTATTTATTTTTACTTTACGTTCCTAGGTTCAAGGTATTAATTTAATCGATCTATGTTATTCAAGATTTAAAATTGTTAGTTTCAGTTTTAATTTTTAATCGGAATGAAAGTTAAAGGCTTTAGGTTTCGGTTTTAATTTTTAATTGGAATGAAAGTTAAACTTTTTTCTATATTTTAGATTTTATCATTTTTTTAGATTAAAAGTTAGAATTTTTATTGTTAGTTTTGATTCACAAATATTGGAAAGAAGGTTAGGTTATTAGTTAACTTTAATTCTTAATTGATATAATTTTCACTTTCGCTTTGCATTTCATTTTTTTTCAGAAATTTTAATAAGCTAGTCTAGTTGAGTCAATGTTGTTTATTTGTTTTTTCTTTAGTATATTAACTTTAATTCTTGTTTGGTCAAATTTCAATTCGTGTGTTTTTTCTAAAATTCTAGTTTATTGGTTCAATTGATTCCATGCTACTATTTTCATATCCTAAGTTTGTTAATTTTAATTCATGATTCATCCTTTTTAGTTTATAAGTTTTAGAATTTAAGTTGGTTAATTTATTTCATTTCGCGTTGATATATTCATGTTTAAAAAAAAATTGTTGACTCTAGTTTGATTGATCTTGTTTTAGTTGATAGTTTTTTTAGAATTTTAATTAGTTTGACTGGTCTCCTACTATTTGGTTCATGTTTTAAGATTGTTAATTTAAATTTTCTATTAATTCTATGCTTTAGAGTTGTAGTCAACTAGTTTAATCTATCCCCATGTTATCATTTCTTGTTTAAAAATAGTTAATTTTAGTTTTTAACTGATTTTATTTAGTTTATGTGTTCGTTTTCTTTTATTTAATTGATTAGTTTAGTCGATTGTATCTTGTTAGATTTATGATTTAAAATCGTCATTATTAGTTGATATGTGTTGTTAGTTTTGTTTTAAAAAGTCAAATAATATTAGCGCTTAATTGATTTTATCTTAAGTTTAAATGTTTTTAAAGTTCCAGTGGTTGTAAGACCTAAAAGGTTTTGGTTTATCACTTTGGTCATCCTTTGTCAAATTCAATTTCTAGAGGCCATTAGAAAATAATGATGATTGGCCTTACTCTCATCACTTTAGTTGGCTTGGTTGTCTAAAATTTTACTTTTTGATTTTGTTTTCCTTTGGGTTGCCTATGTTTGATCCGTGAGTATTGTCATTTGTAAATGATTTCTTTCCTTTTAAAAACAAACCTTTTCCCAAACTACACCTCATTAAAATCTATTTAAAAAAAAAAAAAAAAAATCATTTAGAGTCCTTGGAATCCAAATCTGATTTCATAAATAATGTGCAACCATGTTTTGATCGGTTCACATCTTTCTCATTTTTCAATAAAAGCCACGGTTTTGAAGAAGACACGAATCCAAGCTTGTGGTCCCAAATAAATGGGATAATTCTAGGCTAGATTTGTATATATCAATTGGGGAATTGGTGAAACCCCTATATAAAAGAATCTTTTCAAAACTCATCTTTGCTACCGCCTTTGCTACTTGTTGTAATCATATTTTTTTTTTTAGGAATTATATACAAGATGCGTGTGATAATTGATGATTTCGTATACTTTGATTATTTTTGTTATGCTAATTAGATAATAAGAATACTAGCATTTCTTTAATTTATTATTATCTAACCCCTCATGTCTCGCAGAAACACGTTACGAGTTATCTATGCTATCTAGGTATACCCGCTATCACTTACCTTCTAAATTCTATGAATATGATTGCCACTATGAACCGTGCCTATGTTTGACAATGCTTGGGTTTCTTGATTTATTATTTCATTATTCAATTATTTCCGATAAAGCGCATGCTGAATGATATATTATTTGAACTAACTTTGATGTCTTGTGATAGTGCTTAAGAAGCAGTCTAGGTACGCACTCTAAATTTTCTTTCTAGCTAGTTTATGATTGGTTTTCTTGTTTAGCATGTTATTTTTTTAAAAAAATCACCTTAGTCTACCTAGGTACCCTCAATCAACTAATTAAATGTCACATTCCCCTCAACTTAGTCAGTAGAGACCTTTTTAGGGCTTAGAGGGGTGCTACCTCTTAGGAGTACCTTCCCAATAGGTAACTTGATCCCCGAACCTAGACTCAGGTTTATCAAAGACACGTTTTTCCAAAACTATGGAGTCATTTCTTTCGGGTTTTCTTTCTTGTTTTATTTTCCCTTTTAAAATAAAATAAAATAAGTGGCGACTCCAATTTTTTCCAAAACTAAATTTTTCACCAAATAAAAGCTAGTCTCGCCAATCGAGTAGGGGCACACATGAAAAATGTGGGTCCAAAATAACACTTGTAGGTTTGATGATCGATACATCATGGCTAGTACAATAATATTCAGTTTTGTCATTAAAATAATTATTAATTAGAAGTAAGTGAACAATTTGGTCTATTAATGATTATTCTTCTTTCCCATAGGCCATCATGTGTGTGCTCTGCTTTCGAAAGAACAATGATGAATGTTCATAATCTCATATCACAACTTCTCCATTTGCCTCTGGAGACAATCTTGAAGCATCCATTAAGTCCATTGAAGGTGAAATATTTTCTTAGGGCACATCAATAACACGGTAGAAAGTAAACCCAACATGTTTTAGTTGCATGCTTTGTATCAAACAATTCTATTTTCATGTAATATTTAAATTGCTTTGTGGTAACTTTGAGATTGCATCTTTTCAAGTGTTTGTACTTCCATTTTTTTTTTTCCATATGCAACAAAGCTTTGAATCCTTGTAAAATTCTAATCATTATTGATAGAATCCAAGATTAAGAAACCACCTACTGTAATCAAGTAGTTACAAATTAGGATAGTTAGATTATTGTTAGGGTTAGCTACACTAAGCAGTTAAGTTGTTGTTTAAGATTACCTACTACACTATAAATACCGTAAATGAAAGATGTATAATACAGGATCTTTTCTTTCCCAAAGACAGTCTTCCCTTTAAATGTTCTTCTTGGTATTAGAGTTGTGACCTACCTCTAACCTTCTTTCTTTCATATGCTTAAACACTTCCTGAAATCAACCATGGACACATCTTCTGAATCTCAATCCTCCACATAGGTTACTCTATCTTTAAGATCAAACTATCATCTTCAAATGTTGTATCAGGCACTTCTTGTCAAACTAGACAGAAGTAACTACATTTTATGGTGGACTCAAATGGGGAATGTTATTTTTGCCAATGGCTTTGAAGATCACATTGAGGGTCTAAATGTTTGTCCCTCCAAGATAACAACTGCAAGAACAAAAAACCCAAAATTTATCTCATGGTGATGATTTGATCGCATGATCCTCAACTTGTTATATTCCTCCATCACCCCTGAAATCATGGGGCAAATAGTGGGATACCAAGCTTTTCATGCTGCCTAGAGTGCTATGGAAAAGATTTTTTCAATCTCCTCCAAAGCCATAATAATGCAACTCCAACTGGAATTTCAAACAACCCGCAAAGGGGTCATGTCCATGATGGAATACCTCCTCAAAGTGAAGACAATAGTTAATAATATTACAACTATTGGAAAACTGATCTCAAAGAAAGACTAGGTATTACAAATTCTTAGAGGTCCTAGTGCTGATTACAACCCTATTGTGGCTTCCATCACCGCACGAGAAGATGCTATCTCATATTTCTCACACATGAACAATGTCTACATTTTCAAACCACAATACCATAAGAAGAATCTGTATCGGCTCATGTTGTTATTTCTTAAATGGCACAAACCAGATGCAGTAAAAAAAAAATCTCAACAACTACAATAATCTTTACAATACCAAAACAACTCCTAGACAACCCTAAGGCAAAGGGTCTAAC
Source organism: Vitis riparia (assembly GCF_004353265.1). Lineage (NCBI taxonomy): Eukaryota > Viridiplantae > Streptophyta > Magnoliopsida > Vitales > Vitaceae > Vitis > Vitis riparia. The sequence continues at coordinate 12,248,358 of NC_048439.1, forward strand.
TCCACCCATAATCAAGGTTCCAAGCCACACAATGGTAACAAGCCATAGTGCCAACTCTGTGGCAAATATGGTCATATTGCTCCTTCATGTTATCACAAGTTTGATGTAAACTTTTTAAGGAGGTTATCTACCACCTGCAACCTACAATAATTCTACATCATCCAGTCACAACAACAATCATGTGCAAGCTATGGTAGCATCTCCATCGATACCAGATTCTTGGTTTCTTGATAGTGGGGTAACCCAACATCTAACCAACAATGCAAATCACCTATCTAAAGTACATCCATATCACATAATTGATCAAATATCCATTGGCAATGGCAAGAAACTTCTTATCCATCATATTGGTTCCACTTTCTTACCTACTTAATCAAAGAATTTTTAGATACACAAGATGCTTCATATATATAAGCTTGCCACAACTATTGTTAATGTTTCCAAACTCTACCATGAGAAAACTCTTTTGTTGAATTTGATCCTCAACACTTTCTTGTCAAGGATTAGTGCACAAAGAACACTCTTCTCTAAGGCAACCTTGAAAACGGTCTCTACAAATTTCCAATGCAATCCATGTCAACAACATCTCCCTCAGCCTTTCTTACCACAACATCTACAACAAGGAAGACATCATTCACTTTATGGAATGCTCGATTGGGACACCCCACTCCTAATATACTACACTACACACTTTTTTCATGTAATGTGTATTTTCTAAGGAATAAACCAGTTCTTTGTTTAGATTGTCAATATGAAAAAAGCCACCGATTACCATTCTCTTTTTCTCAATCAAAATCATCTAAGATTCTTGATGTCATACACTAATTTGTGGGGACTGACACCTATTCCAACAACTCTAGGAGCTTGCTATTTTTTTCTATTTGTTGATGACTGGTCAAGATTTTTCTAGTTGTATCCTCTACATACTAAGGATCAAGCATTGCCTACATTCATTAAGTTCCAAACTCTAGCAGAGAAACAATTTGATGCCAAAATCAAATGTCTCCAATCAAACAATGGAGGTAAGTCTAAAGTTTTTGCTTCCTTTCTCACTAAATGGGGATTATCGACAAATGCTCATGTCCACACACATCGAAACAAAATGGAAGATTTGAACGGAAGATAAGACATATTGTTGAAATAGACTTAACTCTCCTAGCCATAGCAGCCTTACCCTCAAAATTCTCGTTGTATGCTTTTCAAACAGCCACTTTCCTCATTAATCGTTTACCCACCAAAACACTAAATCTCAACTCCCCATTTCAAACATTATTTGGTCATCCTCCAGACTATACATTGTCCAAAGTATTTGGGTGCCTCTGTTTCCCATATATTTGGCCTTACAATAACCATAAACTTCAATACAAGTTGGTGCAATGTCTTTTTTAGGCTATAACTCCTTTAGAAATGGTATATTTGCATGGACCTCTCATCCAATCGTATCTACATTTCTCGTCATGTGGTGTTTCATGAGACTGTCTCCCTATTTAAAACACATCAACCTTCCCTAACTCCCATATCATATCCTTCCACTGTTATTCTAATCATTCCTAATATCCATCCAAGTCAACATATATTACCAACTCACTCATCAAATACCACTCAACCTTGTACCATATCCCCTTCACCCACAACTACAATAAAACCTTGTTCATTCGACCATCCCATAGATCTCATTGATCAAGTCCCTTCCATGCCTCCTTTCTTTCTAAAGTCTCTACTTCCAGGTCCCTCCAACAAAGCAAAAAACACTCATCCCATGATTACTAGATCAAAGATAGGCAATCTCAAGCCCAAACTATTCTTAGCACCCAAAATTATTGAACCCCGAACACACCATCAAGCTCTAAAAGACCTAATTGGAGGGCAACCATGACTACAGAATATCAAGCACTTTTTCGCAACAACACATGGGTCTTTGCTCTTGCTCCATCACATGGTCATATCATGGGTTGCAAATGGGTATTTAAGCTCAAATACAAACCAGATGGGTCCATGGATCTCTACAAGGCTTAGCTTGTAGCCAAAGGCTTTCATCAAACACATGGTCTAGATTACGTTGACACATTCAATCTAGTAGTCAAGGCCTCCACCGTCTGAAGCACAACTGGCTATTGAATTTTTCTTGGATCCAATCTAGTCTCATGGTCCTCTACCAAACAAAAAGTCATATCATGTAGTAGTTCAGAGTCTGAATACTATGCTCTTGCTACAACAGTTGTTGAGATCACTGGGATTCAGTTTGTGCTCCGTGAAATCTTCATTTATCTCCCATCTCCGCCTCTGGTGTGGTGTGATAATCAAAGTGCCACCCAGCTTGCTACAAATCTGGTTTTTCATGCACAAAGCAAGCATATAGAAATTGACCTTCATTTTATAAGGAAAAAAATTTGCAACGTGCTCTTACCATACAGTATATACCCTTAGCAGAATAGGTAGTTGATGTTTTTACCAAGCATATCTCAAGCTCATAGTTCACCACCTTCAGGACTCTCCTTTCAATTGTTCCCTGACCTTTGAGCTTGTGGGAGAATGATAGAATCCAAGGTCGAGAAACCACCTATTGTAATTAGGTAGTAATAGATTAGGAGTTAGCTTATTGTTAGGGATAGTTAGCTTATTATTAGGGTTATTTATACCAAGTGGTTAAGTTGTTGTTCAAGATTACCTACTACAGTATATGAATACTATAAATGAAATATGTATAATAAAAGAGCTCTTCTTTCCAAAACAGAGTCTTTCCTCTAAAAGTTCTTCAATTATGAGCTCTAAATCTCATTTTTCTCCATAACATGTATGCTTGTCATCTATAGCGGAGGAATTCCTTCATCGGGCAAAAATAACTCGGTTATTCACCATGCCAGAGACCTTTATTTTTAGTGACTTGTTAGAGTTGGAACTTTCCAAGGCTTTTGGTGGGATTGAATTCTATTGATCATGAAGGAATCTCCCTTTTGCATATTCTAACTAAGAAGCTTATTGCATTTAAAAGCGGCATTCATCTCAGTTTTCTCAACCAAATGATTTATCCTTGTAAGATTCTCCTAACCAAACCAAAAAACTTGTAGTCATAAATTAGAAATTAAATCATTTTCTAAATGAGGAAATTTTGTGTTATTTTAAAGTTTGACTATTTTTTTTTAGAAAAAAAAAGTGAAAAAAAAACTTTTTATGGTTTTTTTATTTTCATATGACAACAACTCATTTCATTAGGCAGAAATCAATTGGAAATGCAAAACAGAGCCCAAGCTTGTCTTAAGACTAAATTTGAAATAATTTTCATATTACAATCTATAACATTTCTATTTCTTTGTTTTTTCTTTTTAGTTTTCTAATCAATTCTACAATGTTCAATTTGGAGCCCAAGCTACACACTCATGTTGATTGTGTTGTGCCTGCTTATACATGTGTTCTGATCCTCCATGAGAAAAACTATATATCAAACTGAAAAATATAGTTGGACTAAGGCTTTGCAGCCATGTGACTGGACATGAAAGGTTCTTTTACTAGAATTTTTAGCTACTGTCATCTTCTTCATGCCTAAATTTCTTGTTATGATCATTTTTTCTTTCCATGTTTAGTTGTTTCTCAAGCTCTATCTTAGGCTTAATCATCTACGAGTTTCAAGGTCTTTAACATGGGGGTGCAGAACCTCCATTTTTTCCTCCTAGCACATGTCTTACTAGGAGTTCATTCGGTACTTCATAGCAACTTCCTGGTGGCTCATTACTACTCATATAATCTGCCTTCTCTGAGCCACCTTGGAGAATTTGATTGAGGGATTTACCTGATCCCTTATTATGACCTTGGTTGCCTTCGAGTTTAGATTAGGCCTCACCTACGTGCACTTTAGGTTAGACTCAGTTAGGCACCACCTTAGGCCAATCTAGGTTCACTCAAGCCCACTTAGATTCACCTAGGCACACTTCTTCCACTTAGTTCGCCCTATGTCACTTATACACTTTTAGACTTATTCTTTTCTTGCATGATTCGCGTAGTCGCATGACTTGCATGGCCCGTATGGCCTTCATAGTTTGTATATTTTGTATGTGCTTGGTATTTATTTATTTATTCACGCATTTATTTATCTTTTTTAAAATAAAAAAAATCGCATGGGATTGGCCATTTTATTTTATTTTATTTTATTTATATTGTTTTTTTATTCTTTTATATATTGTAAGATCACTAACTCTTTTACTGGGTTTTATTTTTTATTTTTTTTCATTTTTATTGTTTTACAAGAGAATTGGGGCTACTCATGAACTCTCACTAAGGCACGTGCACTCAAATAAGGTAAACAAAATATTTTTGAAGAGAAAAATTAAGGGAAAATGAAGAAAAGAAAGTGGATTTTCCTTCGGCATTTTTTTTTGGTGCTAATATATATATACGTAAAAGATGACACGCCAGGGCCAGGAAGATTTTTAGGGTTTTGGTGTGAAGAAAGAGAATGACGATTCACTGGTTTTCTATGAAGATTTTTGGTGAGGAGAAGAGGAAAGAACACATCTTGGATTGTTGGGAAGGATCTTTGGAAGATTAGAGGAGTATTTTTAGGTACCATTTCCATACAAATTTCTTATTCATTCTTTTCATCACTTTATTCTTCATTCTCTTTGGTTGTTTCCGATCACTATTTGATTTATTTGGAATGGGTATGATGATGCACTATTTTTCTTTCATGTTTTGATCTGAAATGTCTCTCTCTTCAACAAGAGTTTATTGGTGACTTTTATTTTAACCTTTGCTTTGAACTTTCATGTTGAACCATTGGTCCTGGAACTCATTGATTTCAGCATGAAATGGGTTTTCCTTTAATGGGTTATTTTGATCATCTTTTCTTATCTTGGATATACTCTAATATGGGTTGTTTATTTATCTGCATTTGATTTTTCTATCCTCATCTCTGTATATATTCAATCCTTGTCCATGCTTTGAGTTGCTTCATTTTTGCCTCATGGGTGTTTTTCTCCCAAGTTTTGGGTATAAATAAGGTTCAAAGTTGTGGGTTTGTTATGCCAAAAGTTGAGGAATCGGAGTATAGATTTCCAAAATTGAAAACTAAAGGTTGTGGAAGAAGACATTATTTTTCCATACGTGAATGATGTATTAGGAGTTCCTATAGAAGATGTGTTAGAATCGTCAAATGACACAGGGGCCATTAAAAGAAGGCCATCAATTCCTAATTGAGTTATAGACCAGTATTTCTTAGGATAAATTTGACTTCATCAAAAAGCTTGAAATTATTTATGAAAGGCGTTGTGTTGACTGAGAAGCAAAGTTCTTCAGAAAGTTTGGTGTGGAAAGTTTGACATTCAAAATCCCAGATCTTTCTAAGACTTCTGGTACTATTACTGTGGTTCTAAATACTAGAAGTCAGATGCGACTTGAGTCATTCAACTTCAGTAATAGTGTTAAATAGTTCTGCAGAAGAGGGTACAGAGGTAGAACCATTGAACATCGGATTGATGTGAAATAGAAAAACTCTCCAAAAAGTCATAGGAGGTTGAAGTGGGACTACTCTTTTATTGTTGTATGTTGTTAAAGTTGTATTTAACTCTATAAGCCTACTAATATTGGTTCAGAAATGTACATTCTGCATTCCAAGTTATCGATTGATACTATTGGATATGGTGAGTAATGAGAGCCAAGATAACCAAATTGTTTGATAATAGGGTGGAGTGTCGAGAGACGATAGATATTGTTATTGATAATTCCTCAACTTTATAGAATATTGGCCAAGCTTGTTTGCAATCCTTCTAAAGAAAATGTGGATTTTTTTATATCTAGGTATGCATTTCGTCCTAAAAATTTTGCATGAAAGAGGTTGTTTTTTCCAAAGGAAGCAAACACACTTCATCTGCCACAAGAGCATCAAATGCTGTCCTGTTGGTTCCCAAGGAAATCATTAACTTGTTCTTGATAAACAAATAGAATCACATGCAAATTATATTCTTTTCTTCAGCTGAGAATCAAATGCATCTCATCATTGTACAGTTGAAATCCTTGAGACAAATCAGAGAAGTGGAATGCTAAAAAGTAGATTGTAACTTCATTTTTTTTATGAGCTCCAATTCCAAAAACCTAGGTGTGGTTCTCGACCTGGTTGTTATTCCTTCTTAAAACAGTTTGGGTTATTTATTCATGGCATTAGGAATGGTACATACACATTAGCATGAAGGTTCTAAAGCTACTGGTAGTCTAGAGGGGATTCTTTTTCAAACAAAGTATTTGGCATAATATAACCCTACCGCTAGAGTCGTTAGTAAAAAGGAAGATGAAAAGTAGAGATCCTAGGATTCTCCATGTTGTAATATGTTCAGATTCTAATAAACTTGTTCTGGTGAATTGCTTATGGGGACATGGGATGGTTTGATTAGTTTTGACTTCATTTATAGATACCAAAAAAATGCTTTGCAGTTAATAGGGCTCGTGCTTCACTTATGGAGACCGATAATTGGAATTCAAAGCAAGACAAAAAGAAAATTTTTGGGATGTTCGTTGGTCGTTAGTCTGTCAAAAATCTCATCGTGTTTGCTCTATTGAAGGACATAATGAAAGAGAAGTTCAAGAGGTAAATAAGCAAATAAATCTAGTTTTATGTAGTTTGTTGATGATTGGCATGAAAACACTTGAATCAAAGCACCATAATGCAAAATTGAAAGTGATGCTCAAGAAAGAATTGAGAATTTGGACTTCTGGTTTGCACTTAGAGGATAACAAAATTATACACACAAGGAAATGTCCTAGGAGACTGTTAAGGATCAACACTTATTCACATCCTCATTCCATAAAAGGAGATTCGAGGTTGAGAAAACTTATAGCTTTAATCGAGATGATAAACTAACCTAAGATGTCTTGGCACTTGATACAAGTGCTGAAGTTTTTTTTTTTTTTTTTTTTTTTTTTTAAGATTGTTGCTCTTAAAGAATAGCATAATGCTTTTAAAATCAGCTAAAAATACATCGAAATCGTTGCATCATTGGAGAACTAAGTTCCTATGAATCCAACTAGACATCTTACCTCTGTTTCCTACACAACCGGAAGGTGTTTTGAAACTTGATGATTATTTACGGATAAATTGTGGACTGAAGCTCTACTCAACCTGTTGCCATAGTTTAATGGTGCCCCGTCTTCTGATGGAATCTTTATCCCTTTTGTCATGAATTGTCTTTTCCTAAGCTCATGCGGCACTTAGACAAGACAAGACACTTGATCTTGCTAAGTCAGCCTTATTCCTAATGCTTAGCTTGCTAGGCTAAGATGCTCACGACTCGGAAGCTTTAGAAGGCGTAGTAGGTAACTTTTAAAGAATGGAAGCTTTTATTGCTCAAAGGAAGCTTTACAAGTGCTTTGAGAACTCACTTGCTTGGTGCCTTAGCCAAATGAGGCCCTCATCTATTTATAGGCACCAATGGAACTCTCTGGAACCTTGGAGGGTTCCTTACAAATCAAGAAAATTCTAGAATACCTTACACAATTCTATGTACAAGCCTATGTACAAGAATATACAAGAGATCTCAAGAATTCTCAAGAAAGCCTTGGACTCCTCTCATGCCTTCCAACATAGTGTAGAGATTTGTGGACTTCTCTAGGCATCTCTAGAACCTTCCACACTCTTCCCACTAATGGCTAAGTGTAGGAGTCTCCAGAAGCTTCCTAGACTCTATATAAACCCATAGGGAGGCTCATTTGAAGCATCTTGTGACACTCTCCCCCACCTATGTCGTTGACATCCCTGTCGTTGTCTCTTCTTGAAACCTCTCGATGTGTTTCCAAAACCTTTTCAAGGCATCCGCATGTTCCCAGCTTACTTGCCTCTTAGGTAATCCTTTCCATTGGACTAGATACTCTATCACAGGAGGGACACCTTGTCTTTTGGTAACCTATTCAACCAGGATATTTTTCACCTCCTTCTCCTGTGAGGTCTGGGATGGATGCAGACCCTTGTGCTTTCGATGCTTAGAGTGTTTCTTCCTCTTGCCCATCAAGCTCACATTTTCCTTGGTGGCCTTGTCCATGTGTATGTGAGCTACCTCAGGTCTCTCCCTTTTTGCCTCATTTACTTGCACCCCTGATAGTAAGGATGTCTTATAGGTACTGGGCTTTGGGTTAACTTGGAGGGCACCTAGTAGCGATATCAAGCCCATATATGATTTGTCTTCTTGTTCCCTCTCCTTGATCATGGTACTGAGTGCCTTCCTCTTTGGACAATCTCGTGCCCAATGTAGACCGTCACATAGGAAACATTTGATTTTAGGCATAAACTCCTTTCTTTCCGTCTTACCCCTTCCTTCTTGGATGTTAGGCGTCTTGCCTAATCCCATTCTAAAAGCATTGTGGTCCCTTGAAACCTCGTCTCCCCTACCCATGGTGTGGCTATCCTCCAAAGACTCAACCTTAGAGGAGTCTCCTCTCTTGTAATTCGTTAAAGACCCTACTACTGCCATAGTAGTGGCTAAGTCTTGAATGCCTCGACACCTTAATTCCTACTCAACCCACCATTGCAGGTTATCTATGAAGTTGAATAGCAACTCTTTCTCAGTCATGTTAGGAATCTTAAGCATGAGTGAGGAGAATTCCTTGACATAGTCATGTATTGAGCCTGTGTTCTTAAGACGCCTCATGTTTCTCCGAGCCAGGTAAACCATGCTCTCGAGGTAGAACTGCTTCTTGATCTCCCTCTCGAAGTCCTCCCATGTCTCTATGGTGCAAATGTCCTTCTCCATATCGGCGAACATCCGACGCCACCATAGAGTAGTTGTGTCAGTAAGGTAGAGGGTTGCAGTCCTTACCTTAGTTGCCTCATCAATCAGTGCGATAGCCTCGAAGTATCTTTCCATATGCCATAAAAAGTTGTCCAACTCCTTAGCATCCCGCTTTCCACTAAAACCTTATGGCTTTGGCACCTCCACTCTAGATGCCTCTTGTGTGGCCATGACCCATGCTGACACTGCAGCCTTGTAAATAGCCAACTCCTGTCTAATCTCCTGGTCTTGGGACTCCATTCGAGTGTCCAAGGCCTCCATCCTTGACTCCATGCTAGCAAGCAGGCTCAAGACCTTTTCTTAGAAGGACATAAACCCCTCATGCGACATTGGTTGAACCTGTGAGACTAGCATCCCCTCATGAAGGTCTTGGATCTGTTCCCTAAGATCCTTCATACCCTTCTCCATGCCTTGCTATATTAAGTCCAACCTCTCCCGAGTGTCCGCCATGGCTAGCTCCACCTTGGCTAACTTACCTCCATGTTGGCAACGGCATCATGAGATTTATCCTTCCTACCCCTGCCCTTTGCAACAAGCTCTGTCTCCCTCCTATGCGTTTGCTCATAGTCTCATCCACATTGGAGCCCAACATGCTTCCTTTACTATGCCAGCTTCGTAGTCATGCTCTGATACCAATTATAACAAACTTATTCTTTTCCTAAGCTTGTGCGACACTTATAAAAGTCATGACACTTGATCTTGCTAAGTCAGCCTTACTTCCAATGCTTAGCTAGCTAGGCTAAGATGCTCACAACTCAGAAGCTTTAGAAGGCGTAGTAGGCAACTCTTAAAGAATGGAAGCTTTTATTGCTCAAAGGAAGCTTTACAAGTGCTTTGAGAACTCACTTGCTTGGTGCCTTGGCCAAATGAGGCCCTCACCTATTTATAGGCACCAATGAAACTCTCTGGAACCTTGGAGGGCTCCTTAAAAACCAAGAAGATTCTAGAATACCCTACACAATTCTATGTACAAGAATATACAAGAGATCTCTAGAATTCTCTAGAAAGCCTTGGACTCATCTCATGCCTTCCACCATAGTGTAGAGATTTGTGGACTTCTCTAGGCATCTCTAGAACCTTCCACACTCTTCCCACTAATGGCTAAGTGTAGGAGTCTCTAAAAGCTTCCTAGGCTCTATATAAACCCATGGAGAGGCTCATTTGAAGCATCCTATGACACTTTACACAACACCATGGTCTTCAAAACACCTTGCTCAACACCACTCGGCTCCACTGTTTACAGAATTTGGGAATAATAGCAAAGATCTTTCAAAAGGCATTGAGTGTGTACAACATATAGTCCTATTACGGATTGCTTTCTTTAAAAGTTCCAAGATGAAAAGTTATAGATTTCATTAATGGAATTTCCATTGGGCAAACCAGATTCCTATGATCTTATTTTGGTAAATTACTGACATGGGCCTATATTAATTTAGCCAGTTTTAACTACATTTATAGTTGCCAATCGATTGCTTATTTATGGCTAATAAGACTCCCACTTCACCTAAGGAGACTAATGATGGAAATTCAAAGCAGAATGGAAATGAAGAAATTAATCTTTCATGGATTCATAGTCCTTTACCTAGCTATGGAAAGCTAATAAGCTATCAAGGGACGTTATCCTCTATTTTATTTCCTTTCACAGAGCACCTGCCTACACATTCCTTGATCGTGAGTGTTATTCCTCTTCCTCGAGATGTCGAGGCATTCATAAAGGCTCTCCAGTCTATGGAGCTGAAGACGACATTCTCAGTTTGGACAGACTCCCAATTCGTTGATTGTAGTTATGAGTTTCACTACATATATCATTCTATCATTCAACATACTTATTCTAGAGTTATGAAACACAGGGCATGTCGAGTTGCTTAGAAAGTACTACTGCCATTCACATTTTCTTGCTTTAACATGGGAACAAACAGGCAAACTCAATCTAAGTTAAAATGTTGAGGACTCGGGTCCTCTTTCAAAGCGAAAATGCATTACTTTATTTTCTAATGCTGGCAGCTCATTGATGAAACACAAAAAGATGTAACGGTTCAAGATGTATTAGAAAAAATAGTCTCGAAGGCATCAAGTTAATGATTTCCACTTCATTCCTTAAAGTTTTCCCAAATGGAGGGGGGGGGGGGGGGGGAGAAGGGGGATAGAGTTCAGTCATGAAGTGTAGGAGAAATTGGTTGGATGTATATCTAATAAGAAGACATGTTTCTAAAGCAATCAATATTCAAGATTATGATTTCATGATTTTGATATTGACGGAACTGAAAGTTCCTTTAGGGATGACCAATTTCGGTTTATATATGATAACGAATTATGGGAGAAGCCTCCTCTTCAATGCAAGCAGCTCAGGGCCTTCTAAAGCATTTCCTTATGTTTATTCTAGCAGATAAGGACATAATTAATGTTGATAGGTAGAAGTGATTTCTGGTATTAACGCTAATGGTCTGAATGTTATGTTGAAAACTATTCAAGGGTTGGAGGGTGATATATTTGCTAATTTATCGGGGACTTATGTCTATGGAGATGTGGAGTTAGACAAAATTGCAGTTTAGCTTTCAGAACATTATTCAGATAGGATGCTTCCTAGGATCCATGAAGTTGGAAATTTGAGACAACAACTCTTTTTTTGTTAACATTTGGAACCATATCGTACGCACCCTAACTTTCCTTTATGATTGTGATTTGACCTTTTTTTGGCATGATAGTTTCTGAAATCATCTTAGTCTACTTGAGTACTTTCAATCAACCAATTAATTGTCACATTACCCTCTACTAGGCTAGTAGAGATCTCTTTAGGACTTAGAGGGGTGTTACCTCTTTGAGGTACCTTCCCAATAAGTAATATGATCCTTGGACCTAGACTCGGCTTTTTAAAAGACACGTTTTTCCACAACTATGGAGTCACTTCTTTAGGGTTTTCTTTCTTATTTTATTTTTCCTTTTAAAATAAAATAAAATAAGTGGCGACTCCGACTTTTCCAAAAATAAATTTTCACCATTAAAACAAAAGCGAGTCTCACCGATTGAGTAGGGACACACGTGAAAAATGCAGGTCCACAGGGGGAAGCTGGAGAATTGAAAGTTCAAATTACGGGTAAGTGTCATTTTCCAAATATTCACATGAATTAGGCCTCTAGTTGGTTGATGAGGAAACTAAAGAAAAAGACAAAAACTATGAGTATTTTGTTTTATGTCTTTGTTTACAAATAAGAAAAAACATTTCCTTGCTAAGTTAATTGGATTAGGTTCAGTTCAATGGAGGTTTTTGTTCAAAGATTTGAGATTTTCAGGAACTAAAAGGAGAACTCGGAAAATTCTTCTCCTTATAGTCATTAGGACTATGGTACAATAGCAAAGTAGACAATTGCTACAAGTGATGGACATTTTTATAGCCACCCTTGCTACTAGATCTAATGTTTCTAGACCCCTCATTGGAGGTAATAATGCCCAAGTACTATTTGGTAAGTCAAAGAAAACTGAGGGCAAGCTAGCTACTCAACCTACTGAATGGATTGATTTTTAACTTATTTGGTGAGGTTATATCATCCCTGATGCTTTTGGTCACAAGCATAGATTAAAATATCGAGATATTTGGGCAATATATCACCGAAATATCTATGTGATTTTTAACTTATTTGGTGAGGTTATATCATGCCTAATGCTTTTGGTCACAAGCACAGATTAAAATATCGAGATATTTTGGCGATATATCACCGAAATATCTATGTGTCAGTGCATGTGGAAACCACATTTCCCACATAAATATGTGCGATCAATGCTACATGTTGACCAAGGCAAAGCTCAAAAATGAGTTGTTTCCATGCTGGCCGAGGGAGTTGAACCTCCAACCAAAAGATTGGTTGAGCTCCCACTTACCACCGGGGCAAGTTTACCCCTTGTTAATTATTTTGCACCACACACACATATATATATATATATATTAAAAGTTTTCATATACACAAAATATTAAACAACAAATTAATTATAATTATTTTATAATTAAATAAAAAAATTTCATTTTATTGAGTAACAAAAAGTTTTTAATATCATTAATATATTAATTGAATATTAAAAAATTCTACATTTATCATCATTTATTTTATATCATTTAATGCAATTAAATTAAATAGATTATAATCAAATATCATGATATTATTATCGAATAATATTTGATGTAATTTAATAATCAATGTACACTTATATATATATATTAATTTCTTCAACAAAACAGCTTTAAAATGTCTATTATACTTCTAATTTCATTTCTAAGAGCTTTATTTTATATTTTTAAAAGTTTTGATCAATTTTAGACCAATCGATACTTTGTATCAAAATATCCACCGATATATCCGTGATTACCAATATTTTTATTCTTGGTCACAAGAGATGAGAATAGGTAAAAGAGTAAACACATATAGTTTTTTAGGCTTGGTTATGCTACTGAGTATTGAGTGTTTGCCTTATGCAATAGAATATAAATCTGCATATGTTCCCTCACTACAAGAAATTTGACTTTTCCCGTCTGATATACACTGTCATAATAAACATTTACCAACTAATAATCTTGACATATGGTAGTCGAGGAAAGGTGTGTTGGCAAAAGTCTATCAATGGGAATTTTCCGTCACCAATAAAAAAAATTTAGCGACATACTATCCAATGGATTTGGACTGTTACTATTACCAATGGATTAAGTTGGTTGGGAAATGTAAATAGTAAAAGATTTTAGGTTGTTATGAAACCTCAATTTCATTACATTCACATAGAGCATCAACATCTTATTACACCTCCTTGCTAGTTTTTAATATTGACTTAGTTTTTGGCTAGCCACAATAATCTTTACTAGTTTAAGATATTGGCTTGAATGTTGTTTATGGGAATTGAACTCATGACCTCAAGTTTGAAAGAAAACAATTGTGACACCAGGCCAACTTTCTTATTTGCAATATAAAGAATATGTCAAAGATTCATAAATGTAAATACCTTACACTTATATATTTATATATTATATTATAAATATTATCTATATATAAATACATATTTTGTACATATACACACACAATATTTCATTAATTTCTTTCTAAAATGGATAATAAAAAGTAGTTAAAAAATATTAAAATGTTAAAACTATTATGATTAAAAAAATGTGGATATTGTATGAAACTAAAAAATAATCATAAATTATTTTGTCACTGGTTAGATCATATTTATCATACAACTATGGTGAAAAGATTTCATATTCATATGACAACAATTATTTTTTAAACAAATTATGTGTGATATTATTATTCACTATAATAACATTGTTTTAGTGAATAGTAATTTTCATAGAAAAAATATTTATGAAAGTTCACTTTTTTTTATAGGTAAATTGTTTTTGGGATAAGGTATATTAGTTGAACATTTGCGATGGTTGAAATCCATTGCAATAATATTTTTGTCAACGGGTATTTATTGTTGCAATTACAGTCGGTAAATAGTTACATATAAATGACGGACAATTCAATTTGCGACGAAATAGGTGTGTTAGAAATTTGTGATAGCTTGAATCCGTCGCAAAAGTAAATATAAGTGGGTCGACAATTCTTAATTTTTTGGTAGTGAAATTTCACTACATTTGTGATTTGGTGAAAGACAAAGAAATTATGTTAAAGTTTTGTTCTTTTAAAAATCAATTTGCAGACATTTTTATAAAGCCAATCAAAGTGGAAATGTTTCACAAGTTGAAGAAGATGATGGGTATGAAGAAATTTGAAGAGTTTGGTTTAAGGGAGGCAATGTAGGAATCCTAATTAAACCAAGATTATGTTTCCTTATATTAGAATTATTAATTTGAGTTTGATTCTTTATAGGATTCGGAATCCTATCTTTATTAGGAGTTCAGTTTTTTTTTATTATTATAATTAGATTTCTATAATTGTTCCTATATATATTTCATAATAATAAAAAGTTGTGTGTGGTAAATTTTACATAAATATTTATCATCTCCTTCATTGTTTTTTTTTATTCTTTTTTGTGTGGAGAAATTGTTCTTGTGTTGGAAATATTATTTTTTGTTGCTACCACATAATGAAGTTCAAAGGATTGTGTATGATAATGGTAAAACCCTAAGCTATAAAATTTGATAGAAAATGCAAAGGAAATAAAATAGAAAGGAAAAACAAAAATAAATAAAAAGTGAAATAAAATAAACAATAGATTTAAAGTAAAAAATAAGTAAATAAAACAAAACTCGATTAATTTCATGTTTTAGATTCAGTAAATTTTAAAACTTCCTTAATTAGGTTAAGCTCTAGAAGACATGATAACCTTAACGAAGAACTAAAAAGAAGAATTTGTGAGGCTATGCTAGCTTTAAGGGTCATCACTATCCTAAGAAAGAAATGAACAAAGATTGAAAAAGTCTAAATCAAGATTACACTAATCATTTAGACAGCAACAAGGGTTCAAGAATAATGCAATCTTACCTCGAAAAGGGAAAGAGATTGAAATTATGGGTTATTCATATAAGTCTAAATAACCATTTAAACATCACTCAGTATTAAATTGATTGTTTTTGTTTCTATTTTTCTTGTTATAATAAGCTAATATATGAGTTGGAAATTTGTTATAAGTTAGTTACATGTTACAAACCATCGCTATGCTCTTGATATATAGTTTTCATGTATTTCCCCCAATTTAGATCAAAACATTGAGAAAGTTCTTCTTGTAGACCTTTTTTTTTTTTTTTTTTTTTTGATATGGTATCAAAGTTATTCTTTGCTCCACTATCTCCTTTTCTTCCATTTCTTCTATTTTCTCTTATCTAATGGCTCGAGGAGGCAACCAAAATGTCAACAATGATAGTCATCAGGTTGTGGGTTCATCAAATATGTCATTAATGGAAGATTTTGGAAGCCCTTTTTATATGCAAGATGGTGATCATCCATGTCTAGTTTTGGTTTCACACCATTTAACTGGATCTAATTAACATTTGGAGTTGTTCGATGTTCATGGCTCTTACTATGAAGAACAAAGTCGGTCTCATTGATGGAAGTACCACTTAACAAACCTATGATAATCTTCTTTTTGTTGTTTGGACTCGTTGCAATAGCATGGTAATTTCCTGGATTCTTAATGTCATGTTTAGAGAAATAACATATAGTCTATTATACATAGACAATGCTTTTAAAACCTGGATATTGATCTTTGTGATCATTCTCACCAAAGCAATGGTCCTCAAATTTTCCAAATCAAGAATCAGCTTATTGCCTTTAACCAAGGATCTCTTTATGTCAATGGCTATTTCACCAAATTGAAAATTATTTGGGATGAGCTCAGAATATCAACCTATGCTTGTTTGCTATTGTGGAGGAATAAAACTGTGGATGGATTTTGAATAAGAGTATGCTATGTAATTCCTCATGGGGCTCAATGAGTCCTATGCTCAAACCCATGCTCAAATCAAAAGTTTTTTCTTTGGTTATTCAAGAAGAAACAATAAGCTAATCCTGTGTTTCACGAAGCACTAAACACATTGAGATTGACTGCCATGCATCTAGTGAGAGAGAAAGTACAAGCTAGTCACCTGAAGATGTTGCATGTTTCTTCACAACATCAAATTGCATACTTGCTAACTAAACCTTTCCATCTATCTCAGTATGCTTATCTTCATAACAAAATGGAAATTCACAACATTCATTCTCCATCTTGAGGGAGAGTAATAAACTAATTGTCTTTGTTTCTATTTTTGTTCTTCTTGTTATAATAAGCTAATATTTGAGCAGGGCTCAAAAAATTGGTCGAGTCTGGTACGACTCGGTCGAGTCTATATGCCTCAACGTCAACCGTGACGAGTCCGATACTAGATACTGATTTATACCCAAACTTGACCTTGAATTGGTTGGACTTGGATGACTCGACTGATATTCTGAGTCAACTCGGCCAACTAGGTTATAAAAAATAATAAAAAAAACAATCACGTGAAAATACAAGAATAAAAGATTTGAAAAGAAATCAAAGATTCCTCTACAAAAGAAAATACATGTGAATCTATGATTCACAAACCCAATCTTTCAACCACAACATCAAAAGAGAAGAAGAAAAAAAAAACACAAGTTTGAAACAATCTTGTGACCCTTCCAAAAGCCTTTAAAAAAAGAAAAATCAACAATTTACTCACTTGACCCTAAATCTACCATTACTGGAGTGTAGATCTTTGGTACGCCACTAGTGTCACAATGGTGACTAGACGCCGACAAGGCAACCCTTCTTCCTCAAATTGTGGTTGTGTGGTGTCATGACTGCTACAAATGTGTGACTGTGTGTGGTAGTGTGGGTGTGTTGAGAAAGGTCTGACAATTTGTAGAACATGGTGTGTTGGGGAAGATAGCTAGCAAATCATGGTGTCTTGGGTCCTTGTGGAAGACAAGCCAACAAAAAAAAAAATTGAAGATATATTGGTAAAGGTAAAATTTGATTTCCCTTATTTAAATTTATTTAAATAGGTATATTTACATGTATTTAAATTAGTAAAATTGAGGAGTATGGTGGACGGTTAAATTGGGGAAGGAAATTAAAGATAAATTCATAAAGTTAAAATTTGATTTACCTTAATTTTATTTATTATTTACATGTATTTAAATTGATATAATTACATGTATTTAAATTAGTAAAATTGGGGAGTATGATGGACGGTTAAATTAGGGAAGGAAATTGAAGTTAAATTGGTAAAGTTTGAATTTGGTTTACTTGAATTTGATTTATTTATTTACATGTATTTAAATTGGTAAAATTAGGGAGTATGGTGGACAATTAAATTGGAAAGTAATGTGTATATGTAATGTTATGAAATTGTGGAATTGGAAAGTAATATTTATATGAAATTGTGGTATTAATAATGATAATATTATTATAATATTAAATATATTTATATGTAATCTTTTTATATTATGTTGAGATTATATTTTTAATTTATTAAATTATGTAATTTTTTTATTTTATAATATTAAATTGATTTACATGTATTTAAATTGATAAAATTAGGAAATTCATGTATGCAGTGTAAGGTAATGTTTAGACGTAATGTTATGAAATTGGAGAATTGGAAAGTAATGTTTATATGAAATTGGAGAATTCATAATGATAATATTATGATGATATTAAATATATTTATATGTAATGTTTTTATTTTATATAGAGATTATATTTTTAATTTATTATATTATGTAATTTTTTTATCTTATAATATTAAATTGGTTCACTAAATTATTTTTGTATGTTATAAAAATTAAATTTCTTAATATAAAATACATTTATATGGTAAACTTTATATGGTATAGATATTTTATTTTAAATTTATGTTTTTATCTTATAATATTGCAAAATTAAATTACATTAGCAAATTAATAATTATTTAAAACATATTTTTCTTCAAATAATCATAACTATAAAAGTAATGATTTAATAATACATATTGAAGAGTATGCATTTACATGGTATAGAGAAATTACATTTATATTTGAATCAATTTTACTTCATTATATCATGTAGATTTTTTATTTTATAATATTCTACAATTAAATTACAATAGGAAATCAATAATTGTCAAAACAAACTTTTTAAAAATAATTTTGCTTTATAAAAATATTCATTTATTTAACTATTATTTATTTTAATTAAAAAAACTCATAAATAAGTGGAAAATAAAATATGATGAACTTAGTTGAGATCGTGTTTATTGCTTTTTTAGTATAATTTATTTTTATACGGTAACAATATGAAACATATATGTGAGTGAAAAATTGAATATTATAATTCTTATATAAATGTGTTCATATATATTTAATTTGAAAAGTAAGTTGTTTTCCTTTTAGATTAAAATTTCAAAATGACTTCAAAACATGATATTGGTTGATAGCAGACAGAACCTGTTGGTGGTAGTAGAAGAACCACGAACTGTAAATATTGTGGGAAAGTTATACATGGTGGTATAACAAGATTAAAGCAACACATCGCACATATATCCGGACAAGTGGAAGGATGTCCACATGTACCGGTAGAATTGTGATCACATAGTGTTAGACAACATATGCCTAATACTTCAAAAGAAAAAACACAGTTAAAGAAAAAATAAATGGACGACTTTTAAGTTCCTTAAATAAAGAACATTTCTATGAAATTGATGAGGGTGATTCTGATGATAAAATTGAGGAAGTTGCTATGGTTGATTTTGAAAGAAGACAAATGAAACAAGGAATGAAAGAAAGTCATCAATTTTTTTTAAGAAGGTAGACAAAAGCATCAGAAGGGTGCTAGTTCCTCACAACCTTCTAATTCTAGGATTGAGTGCGGATCGACAGTAGCTTCAGTGTAAGAGAAGGAGCTAGCATACCTCCAAAAGGAATTGACCCCTACATGTTCCCATCATTGCATAAATCAATAAAAAGCTTGTTTTCTACTGAAGGTGTGAAGAAAGTGGGTAAAACTATTTTTAAATTCTTTCTCTTTAATGCAATACCCTTTATTATAGCTGACAGTGGGCCTTACTATCAATCAATGATTGATACCATAGCAGAAGCAGGTCCAGGCATCAAGGGTCCCATGGGATAACAAATTGGAAATACATATTTGGAAGAGGAGGTGCAAGAGCTTGAGGTGTATATAACAACATTGAAGGCTAAATGGGCTATATATTGGTGCACAATCACGAGTGATGGTTGAAGTTCTAGGACTAGAAAGCCTATCATCAATTTCATGATTTATTATGATAGAAGTATGATATACCATTCTTCAGTTGACACTACCAACATGCCTAAGACAACAAACTACATCTTTTCCCTTATGGATAAAGTTGTAGAGGAGGTTGGGGAGGAAAATGTTGTTTAAGTAGTCACTGATAATGAGGCAAGTTTTAAAGCAGCCAGTATGTTGTTGATGGAGAAGTCAAAGCATTTGTTTTAGTCTCCTTCTGCAACCCACTGTATTGATTTAATGCTTGAAGATATTGCAAGCATGAAGCAGATTAAGGAGACATTAGATCAAGCAAAGATGGTCACAGGATTTATTTATAATAGCTTGAAAGTAGTGAATTTGATAAAAGTGTTCACCAAGGATAGAGATTTGTTAAGGTCAAGAATAACTTGTTTTGCCACTGAATTCATTTCACTTAAGAGTCTTATACATTATGAGGCTGATTTGAAGAGAATGGGCACAACAAATTAGTGGAGTGAATTAAATAAAGATAGGAGCAAAAAAAGTCTAAGAGACAAGGTATCCAATCTTATCTTAACTGATTAATTTTGGAAGAAGACAGGGGAAGTTCAAACCATCATGGAACTTCTTGTCAAAATATTGAAATTGGTTGATCAAAATAAAAAGCCCATACTATCAATCATTTGTGAAACAATGGATAGAGCTGAATTGACTATCAAGGCATCGGTCAAGCAATGGGAAAAGTATTGGGAAGTCATTGATAGAAAGTGGGAAGATCAATTGCACAGACATTTGCATGCTACAGGTAATAGAAAAAAATATTTATATATTTGTTATTATTTTTGTTAAAGTACAAATTATTATAAGTTGATCATTATTTAACTCATGGTAGCATATTTTTTAAATCCAATGTTCCAATATTCAAAGTATTTCTCCAACCATCCATAAATTAAAATTGGATTAAATGAGGTTATCAAGAGATTAGAGCCAGATTGGAATAGACAAGCAAAACCTATTAACGAGGTATATTAATAATTGGTGACCTTTATATAATACATTTTGTATATGTAATGTGCATTAACAAAAAAAAAAAAAAATGTTAATGATGTAGGTGAAATTATTTGTTTACTGGAAGTGCACTTACAAAGAAAGCAATAAATCAATCTCTTCCAAGTACTCAATACATTTATGTCTATTACAAATAAGAAATTATCATCATTTTTTGTTAAATATATCATAGTGATTAATAAGTAAGCATTTTCTTTATTATAGCCGAATAGTGGAACAACTATGATGACGAAAGTCCACATCTAGAAAAGGTTGCTGTTAAAATTTTAAGCCAAACTTATTCTTCATCAGGTTGTGAAAGAAATTAGATCACATGGTCATTGATTCACACAAAGTTGTGCAACCGTTTGGCAATAAAAAAGTTGCATAAGTTAGTTTATGTGCACTACAATATAAGACGTTGAGTTTAGAATTTGATGCAAGAGTGAAACAATGAAGATTTATACAATCCAATTTACCTTAATCATATCTTTAATGATGATGATATCTTAGATGAGTGAATACGAGAAGGAAAAGAACCTATTTTATCATCTGATAATTTGGATTGGCTGGATAAAGGTCTTCCCCCTAATGATGAAGGTAGAGGAACAGTTCATGAAGATGATAGTGTCATAAATCGTAGAGTTAGTAAGCGTATAAGTAATGCTACACAAGAAAGAGATATTGATTTCTGTCATAAAGGTAAGGCTCTTAGAACAATTTTTTTCAAGTTCTAGTAGTGATGTGTCGATAATGGGAGTAGTAGACGGGGTAGTGGCGTTAGTAGGGACAGTAGAGGAGTTGGTGGCACTAGTGAGGGTACTGAGGAGATGGTAGCACTGGTAGCAGTTATGTTAGTCAAGTAGATCCTAGCATGTCATGGGCACAAGGAGATGAAAATTACTATACCACACAAGATACAGATCATGGTTATCGACCAAGATATGGGAACAATGATAGCATTTGGAAAGACTAACTACATTTCCCAACAATGATGATTATTCTAGTGGGCATGATTATCATAAATCAAATTATCATCGTACTGATGAGCACTTATAGAATTTGGGTATAGGATCAAGGTCGTATTTCAGAGGAGTAGATGATAGATCATATCACAACTTTAGAGACCATGATAGCTCTTCCAGTACTTTTAGTAGAAATGATTTTGATCGATTTCCAATGATGCATCCAGAGGGATATTCAAATACTGGAACACGAGCTAGTGATTCCTATGGATATGATCAATATTCTAGTAGCAATAGCATTCCCTATCGAGGTTTTTGATACTATCAATATGGTGTTGATCCCGATTAGCCTTCGAAACCATATTTTCCTGATTATGGATCATCAAGGCAATCATCTCAGCCAACATATTCTAGTTATGAACAACTTTTTCAACCATATCCTCACTACAGGAATTACCATCCCAATTTATATACTTGTCGTAGGTCTGATGATGATGATTTTGAACCTCCTCATCATTCAACATGGAATTGATTATTGTATTGTATGTTTGTTAGTAAAAATGTTATTATATTTGAAATAAAATAATTTTCTTTTATTAGCATTATCATAAATAACTTTGAGTGAATACTTTTATAACTATTTAAATAATGTTAAATGTGAGACAAATCTATTTTATTAATTTTTATATCTTACTTAATTGTACAAATTTTTCTGAAGATTTATAGGTTACAAACCATTACCATGCTCTTGATATATAACCCATGGTTTTAAAAATCAGACTGGACCGATCAGTCCGATCGCTGTCCGGTCATGATTCCGGTCCGGTCCAATCCAGTCAATTAGACCGGAATTACATTGAACCGGGGTCGGACTACTTGAACAGACGGTCCAACCGATGAGCCGTACGAATCGGTCAGTTCCCTCCAAACCAGCTGGTTCAATTAAATTAATTTTTTTTTAAACTACATCAAAACGACGTTTTTTAGAGTGTATATAAGAAAATCGAAGCTACAACCTCCAAACCCTCCTTCCTCTCCCCATAGCAGTTGTTGGCCTGCCGCTCCGCCCACCACCGATGCATTGCAACCCGCAACACCTAGACAGCTCCCGCCGACATTGGAAACTCCCCGCACCCCCTTCTTCCCCTCCTCCTCCCTCCCCCCCCCCCCCCTCCTCTTTTCTCCCTCTTTCCCTCCCTCGCGGCTAGGTACCCCTTGTAAAACAATAAACCTCTTAAATTATATAATAAATAAACCTCTCAAATTGTGCATTCAGCTCCCCTGTGACGATCTCCAACTTCTGCTTCTTCATCCAAACCCGATGGTAGTTCCTAGGAGTCTATTTTTTCCTTTGAACCCCGTGGCCCAAAGTTATGGTCTCAAACATCGTTAGAGGCCAATGAAGCCTAACCGTAGACCGTGACGTTATCGGTAGCCATAGAACTTGCAGATTCAACTGGCACGACTCCCTTCCATTCTCAATATCAGAGACTTGGAAATGGTTCAACTGTCTTTCGTTCACATGATCGGCGACCTTCTGCCAACGATCTAATGTCTCATCCGGGAACATGACCAGCGCCTGATCAAAAACTTGGTTTTCGCCGCCCATAATCCACTAATATTGTTTATCAATCCCAACCATGGAGTCTGGTTTATTTATGATATGTATAAGTCTGATTTTGGTAGGAGATCAGCAATGGAGCGTTTTTCAGATTTTGGATTCAGAACTAGACGGAGAACAGTTAGGCTTTGTTTGCAACTTTCCCAAAAATCATTTTTTTTTTTTAAATAATAAATTTGAAGTATTTTAAATTGTATTTGATTATGTTGTGAGAAAGTAAATAAAATCTATTTAATATTTATTATTAATTATTTCTTCTTTTATAAACATATTTTTTATTTCTTCAATAAATTAAATTATATTTTTTAAAACACTTAATTATTAGATTATAAAGAATTATTAAACAAAAATTTTCATCACTCACTTATATTAGTTATTTAAACAAATTTAAATTTTATTAAGATTAAATTTTAAATTTTTCTTCCTATCCTAACATATCTTTCATTTCTTCAATAAATTAAATTAAAATTTTTATATTTTTTTATGTTTGATTAAACAATTTGATATAGTATATATTTTTCTTTCATATAAAATTGTTATAACATCTTATATTATGTTATAAATATCATATATGATGATTGATGAATTCTTATGGACCCCGTATTTTGGCTCGATGCGTTCCCACTTGATGACACGATTCGTTTTTTACTTATTTGACGAAAAATATGATTGTTAGAAAAGGACTTGGAGTCGCCACTTATTTTTGTTTTATTTTTAAAGGGGTAAACAAAATAAGAAAGAAAACCCTAAGTGTGACTCCTTATTTGGAAAATGTGGTCTATGGAAAACCAAATTTGGACTCGAGAGTCGGATTACTTATTGGGAAGGTACGGTAAAGACCGTAGCACCCCTCTAAGTCCCTAAAAACGGGTCTCTACTAATAAAATGAAACAAATGTGGCAATTGATAAAGAAATCAATAGATACCAAAATGATCACAAATCAAAAGCAAATCATGATAATGAATAAATGAACAAAGTGGGAGCGAGAGCGTACCTTGACAGCAAGTAGTAAAGCGCTATCATGAAACAGAGTTAAGGCACAATAACCAATACAAAATATATCGCATGCATGCCAAAGATCAGAACAAAAAATCAAGCAATATTCATTGGGCATAACAATTAACAATCAAAAAAGAAATCTCATATGTAGGGCCCCCACCTAAGCCCAATTTATCTTGCATGAATTGGTTTCACAAATTTCATTATTTTGGAATTATGAAAATTGTCTCCATGCTTATTAAAGTAGTAAAAAACGAGAAAATAATTAAGAACCAAATAAAATCACAAGATGTGTACCTGAATGAAAAATGGCAGCATGTTTATTAAAAATTAGATTTTGGTGAATTAGGATTTTATGAAGAAAAGAAAAATAAAGAAAGAAGAAAATAATGATAATAATAATAATGGAAAATAAATAAATAAACGAATAACATAAAATAAAATAATAAAATAAATAAATAAATAACTATATGAAAGATGAACGAATAAAAATAATTAAGTTAGGCAAATAAATAGATCAAATAAATGAATATAAAAGATTTAAAACGATCTGAAAGACAAATTTTTTAAAATCAAGTTTTGAAACTAAATTGAAAATTGAAGTTTTAAGAACTGAATTGAAAAATTGGAATTTTAGAAAAATAATTTGAAACTGGGAGTCATGAAAATTGGAACCTAGAAAATTACTTGAGGATTAAAGTCTGAAAAAATAAATTTGAAATTTTGAAGTTTTAAAAATTAAATTTAAGAATTGGAAATTAGGAAGTTAAATTTGAAAATGGAAATTTAAAATAATAATAATAATAATAATAATAAACAAATGTGAAAATTAGAACTTGGAAATTTGGAAATTGGAATTTTGGAGGATTGTTTAGAGATGGAATTTTAAATAAATGAATAAGTGAATAAAATAAATGAATGGAATAATGATAATAACAAAATAATAATGATTGGATAAATAATTGCGAAAGTTAGAATTTTGGAAATTGGAAATTGAACATAGATATTGGAAATTTGAAGGATTATTTAGAGATAATATTTTAAATAAATGAATAAGTGAATAAATAAATGAATGGAATAATAATGATAACATAAATAATAATGATTAGATAAATAATTACGAAAATTGGAATTTTGGAAATTGGAAATTGAATTTAGAGATTGGAAATTTGAAGAATTATTTAGAGATGAGATTTTAAATTAATGAATAAGTGAATAAATAAATGAATTGAACAATAATAATGACAAAAATAATAATGATTGGATAAATAATTGCGAAAATTGGAATTTTGGAACTTGGAAATTGAATTTAGAAATTGGAAATTTGAAGAATTATTTAGAGATGAAATTTTAAATAAATGAATAAGTGAATAAATAAATGAATGAAATAATAATAATGACGAAAGTAATAATGATTTGCTAAATAATTGCGAAAATTGGAATTTTGGAACTTGGAAATTGAATTTAGAAATTGGAAATTTGAAGAATGAGATGGAATTTTAAATAAATGAATGAGTGAATAAATAAATGAATGTGCTAATAATAATAACGAAAATAATAATGATTGGATAAATAATTGCGAAAATTGGAATTTTGGAACTTGGAAATTGAATTTAGAAATTAGAAATTTGAAGAATGAGATGGAATTTTAAATAAATGAATGAGTGAATAAATAAATGAATGTACTAATAATAATAACGAAAATAATAATGATTGGATAAATAATTGCGAAAATTGGAATTTTGGTCCTTGGAAATTAAATTTAGAAATTGAAAATTTGAAGAATTATTTAGAGATGGAATTTTAAATAAATGAATGGAATAATAATAATAATAACGAAAATAATAATGATTGGATAAATAATTACGAAAATTGGAATTTTGGGACTTGGAAATTAAATTTAGAAATTGGAAATTTGAAGAATTATTTAGAGATGGAATTTTAAATAAATGAATAAGTGAATAAATAAATGAATAGAATAATAATAATAATGAAAATAATAATGATTGGATAAATAATTGCAAAAATTGGAATTTTGGAATTTGTAAATTAAAATTAGAAATTAGAAATTTGAATAATTATTTAGAGATGAAATTTTAAATAAATGAATGAGTGAATAAATAAATGAATGGAATAATAATAATAATAACAAAAATAATAATGATTGGATAAATAATTGCGAAAATTGGAATTTTGGAACTTGGAAATTGAATTTAGAAATTGGAAATTTGAAGAATGAGATCGAATTTTAAATAAATGAATAAGTGAATAAATAAATGAATGGAATAGTAATAATAACAAAAATAATAATGATTGGATAAATAATTGCGAAAATTGGAATTTTGGAATTTGGAAATTAAATTTAGAAATTAGAAATTTGAAGAATTATTTAGAGATGAGATTTTAAATAAATGAATAAGTGAATAAATAAATGAATAGAATAATAATAATAACGAAAATAATAATGATTGGATAAATAATTGCGAAAATTGAAATTTTGGAATTTGGAAATTTAATTTAGAAATTAGAAATTTGAAGAATTATTTAGAGATGGAATTTTAAATAAATGAATGAGTGAATAAATAAATGAATGGAATAATGATAATAATAACGAAAATAATAATGATTGGATAAATAATTGCGAAAATTGGAATTTTAGAACTTGGAAATTGAATTTAGAAATTGGAAATTTGAAGAATGAGATGGAATTTTAAATAAATGAATCAGTGAATAAATAAATAAATGGAATAATAACAATAACGAAAATAATAATGATTGGATAAATAATTGCGAAAATTGAAATTTTGGAATTTGGAAATTAAATTTAGAAATTGGAAATTTGAAGAATTATTTAGAGATGGAATTTTAAATAAAAGAATGAGTGAATAAATAAATGAATGTAATAATAACAATAACGAAAATAATAATGATTGGATAAATAATTACAAAAATTGAAATTTTGGAACTTGGAAATTAAATTTAGAAATTGGAAATTTGAAGAATTATTTAGAGATGGAATTTTAAATAAATGAATGAGTGAATAAATAAATGAATAGAATAATAATAATAACGAAAATAATAATGATTGGATAAATAATTGCAAAAATTAGAATTTTGGAACTTGGAAATTAAATTTATAAATTAGAAAATATTTAGAGATGGAATTTTAAATAAATGAATAAGTGAATAAATAAATAAATAGAATAACAATAATAACAAAATAATAATGATTGGATAAATAATTACAAAAATTGGAATTTTGAAATTAGAAATTTGAAGAATTATTTAGAGATGGAATTTTAAATAAATGAATGAGTGAATAAATAAATGAATGGAATAATAATGATAATAACGAAAATAATAATGATTGGATAAATAATTGTGAAAATTGGAATTTTGGAATTTGAAAATTAAGTTTAGAAATTGGAAATTTGAAGAGTTATTTAGAGATGGGATTTTAAATAAATGAAAGTGAATAAATAAATAAATGAAATAATAATAATAATGATTGGATAAATAATTGAAATTTTGGAACTTGGAAATTAAATTTAGAAATTTGAAATTGGAAGAATTGTTTAAAAATGGAAAATCTGAAGTTATTTAAGAGTTGTAACTAAGAAAGACTATTCTACAATGTAAGTTTTGATATTATTTGATAAGTGGAATTATGTAAGGTATTTGAGGAGCTAGAGTTAGGAAAGTCATCAAAATATCAATGAACAAAAAAAGTCAAGTGTCCATTGGACTATGTGCCAAAGTGACCACACTTAGGGGTGGGCCCAAGGTGGAGAAAAGGTTTCAAATAATGTCCATGTGCCTTAGGCATGCTGACAACACTAAGAAAGAAAAAAAAAACGTGTGCATGCATTTATTATACATCCGTTGCCCTACCACCAACTTCTTGTTGGACTACAAAACTGGAATGCCGACATATGGAAAAGATGGGATGATTCTCAATCTGCCAGCATAAAAATTGGTGTGTAAGCCAACCTAATGACTAACGAGGTTGCTACCACCTAAGCCCCATTGGCTTGGTATACTTGTTCCAAATCATCATCAGTGGACTTGAAGAGGACCAGTACCACCAACACAAAATAATAGATAACCTTAACTCTGCGCAACTTCTACTATGAGAAAGTAATGTGTTTAACTAAAGATGGCAGTGTAACCAGAAATGAAATATCAAATCATTTCTCTGCAATGAAGACAGCACAGTGACACATAGACACAGTCACTGTCGCTACCCTAATCACACTTATAGTCGTGGGGTTACTTTCTTTTGTCAATAGGGACGAAAGATACTAGACACTCGCATAAATAAATATCTATAGAAGGATGGGAAAAACTGAATGAACTAGCCCATAGGTTTCCTTAGCAATGGCTTGGCAACCTCATTCTCATTCCTAATGCTTTTCAATGCATCAGAAGGGATTAGTTGAGTGAGATGGACAAGTGGATAATAAAAAAATTAAGAAATAACTGAAAGAATTCATCTAGGAATAACTTTATATGCATACATACCTTGTTGATTGAGTTAAAATACTATTCTGAGTATATGAAAAAAGAAGGATTGCAAGAAGAAATTTCTCAAATTTTTAATCTAAATGAGGGCAAATACAAGAAGGTTATACCAACGTTTTTAGAATTGGACCAGTCATTGAATCGGAAAAGTTACCAGCGGTCGAACCAGTGACGTCATAAATATATATTTTATTATTTTATATATTATTAAAAATTAATAAATTCTATCTAAATTTTGATAGCATCTACTTTGTTTGTTGAGTTTTTTCACAAAATTTTTTACCTGTAGAATTGTAGACCCCCCTCAGATGGAGGGGTTTATTTTTTATTTTGTTATTTTTTTGGCCACCTTGAGAAGGAGCCGTTCTTGGGCAGCTAAAGGAGACAGAACTTAATAGGAAGTGGGGCTACATGACAATAAGGACATTTTTGTGGGCTAGTTACAGAGGTGACATAGAGATATTTTTTTTCGTTAGCTGGGAGGCACAATTGGAAAATGGGGAGAGACAACCGTTTAGGAGGGAAGGAACAGAAAAAAAAAAAAAGAAGGAAGAAGAGAAAAAGGAGAAAAAAATCATTTTTGTGGGCTAGTTACAGAGGTCACAGGGAGATATTTTTTTTCATTAGCTGGGAGGCACAACTGGAAAAGGGGAAGAGACAGTCATTTAGGAGGGAAGGAATAGAACAAAAAAAAAAAAAAAAAAAAAAAGAAGAAGAGAAAATGGAGAAAAAACATTTTTGTGGGCTAGTTACAGAGGTGACAAGGGTGATATGGCCTGTCACCTCTATAACTAGCCCACAAAAATGTCCTTATTGTCATGTAGCCCCACTTCCTATTAAGTTCTGTCTCCTTTGGCTACATGACAATAAGGACATTTTTGTGGGCTAGTTACAGAGGTGACAGGCCAAATCACCCCTGTCACCTCTGTAACTAGCCCACAAAAATGTTTTTTCTCCCTTTTCTCTTTTTCCTCTTTTTTTTTTTTTTTTTTTTTTTTTTTTTTTTTTTTTTGTGTTCTGTTCCTTCCCTCCTAAACGGTTGTCTTTCCCCCTTTTCCAGTTGTGTCTCCTAGCTAACGAAAAAAAATCTCCCTGTCACCTCTATAACTAGCCCACAAAAATATTTTTTCTCCTTTTTCTCTTCTTTTTTTTTTTTTTTTTTGTTATGTTCCTTCCCTCCTAAATGGCTGTCTCTCCCCCTTTTCCAATTGTGCCTCCCAGCTAACGAAAAAAAATATCTCCCTATCACCTCTGTAACTAGCCCACAAAAATGTCCTTATTGTCATGTAGCCCCACTTCATATTAAGTTCTGTCTCCTTTGGCTACATGACAATAAGGACATTTTTGTGGGCTAGTTACAGAGGTGACAAGCCAAATCACCCCTGTCACCTCCGTAACTAGCCCACAAAAATGTTTTTTCTCACTTTTTTTTTTTTTTTTTTTGTTCCTTCCCTCCTAAACGGTTGTCTCTCCCCCTTTTCCAGTTGTGCCTCCTAGCTAACGAAAAAAAAATCTCCCTGTCACCTCTGTAACTAGACCACAAAAATGTTTTTTCTCATTTTTCTCTTCTTCCTTTTTTTTTTTTTTTTTTTTTTTTTGTTATGTTCCTTCCCTCCTAAATGGCTGTCTCTCCCCCTTTTCCAATTGTGCCTCCCAGCTAACGAAAAAAAATATCTCCCTGTCACCTCTGTAACTAGCCCACAAAAATGTCCTTATTGTCATGTAGCCCCACTTCCTATTAAGTTCTGTCTCCTTTGGCTGTCCAAGAACGGCTCATTCTCAGGGTGGCAAAAAAAATAATAAAAAAATAGAAAATAAACCCCTCCATCTTAGGGAGGTCTACAATTCTACAAGTAAAAATTTTTGTGAAAAAACTCAACAAACAAAGTAGATGCTATCAAAATTTAGATAGAATTTATTAATTTTTATATATAAAATAATAAAATATATATTTATGACGTCACTGGTTCAACCGCTGGTAACTTTTCCGATTCAATGACTGGTCCAGTTCTGAAAATGTTGGTATAACCTTCTTGTATTTGCCCCCATTTAGATTTAAAATTTGAGAAAGTTCTTCTTGGAATCCTTCTTTTTTCTTATACTCAGAATAGTGTTTTAACTCAATCAACAAGGTATGTATGCATATAAAGTTATTCCTAGATGAATTCTCTCAGTTATTTCTTAATTTTTTATTATCCACTTGTCCATCTCACTCAACTAATCCCTTCTGATGCATTGAAAAGCATTAGGAATGAGAATGAGGTTGCCAAACCATTGCTAAGGCAACCTACGGGCTAGTTCATTCAGTTTTTCCCATCCTTCTATAGATATTTATTTATGCGAGTGTCTAGTATCTTTCATCCCTATTGACAAAAGAAAGTCACCCCACGACTACAAGTGTGATTAGGGTAGCGACAGTGACTGTGTCTATGTGTCATTGTGCTATCTTCATTGCAGAGAAATGATTTGATATTTAATTTCTGGTTACACTGCCATCTTTAGTTAAACACATTACTTTCTCGAAGTAGAAGTTGCGCAGAGTTAAGGTTATCTATTCTTCTGTGTTGGTGGTACTGGTCCTCTTCAAGTCCACTGATGATGATTTGGAACAAGTATACCAAGCCAATGGGGCTTAGGTGGTAGCAACCCCGTTAGTCATTAGGTTGGCTTACGCACCAATTTTTATGCCGGCAGATTGAGAATCATCCCATCTTTTCCATATGTCGGCGCTTCGGTCTGAACAGATGGGCTTTAATCATAAACTTAAAGATAGCCTATAAGTCACTATTGGTTCCAGCTCCGATAATTAAAACATATTTTATTTTTTCATAAATTAAATTAAAAATTTTCCTTACCCCGAGAAATAATATACTTATTTCACCTATCGGAGATGGGATTTTTGTGGAATCTTATAATTTTCTTAGCAAGTCTTTTTTTCTATCTTTTATATGATAATTAAATATAAAAAAGTTAAATATTAAAAAATCATATATGTTTCATCATTTATTCTATATGATTGAATACATTTGAATTAAATAAATTATAGTTTAATATTTAATATATCATCATTTATTTCATTAATCCTATTTTAAAAAATTACTATTACTTCACTTTTAAATTTTTTATATTTATCATTTTAATTTTGAATGTTTTATTTTAAAATATTAAAAATATAAATTTATTAAAAAAATATTAAAATATAAAAAAATAATAATGAAGTTCTAATATTTTACAAATTAAAATTTATTTGATAAGATATATAATAAATTATTTATTAAGATCAATATATTATTCCTTATTAATATTTTTCTTTTTAACCATATTTATATCAATTATATTTATAAAATAACTTTAACATGTGTATTTTTACTCGTTTTATTATTTTTTTTTCAGTTTTTTTTCAAATATTTTCATGAATTTTGAATAATTTTCACATGACCGATATTTTTGTCAAAATATCTATCAATATTTTTTATATATTCATAAAATTCAAATACTGATATATCCGTATTTACCGATATTTCAATCCATACTTATAGGATATATACTCAAATCATAACATATAAAAAAATTCTCAATGTTAGAGTTTGATGACCCAAATTCTATTTGGTCAAACCCGAAAAGTTTGTGGTGCAACATTGTGTGATAAAGCTAAAATTATGAGATTTTTTTGGGGTCTGTGGTGGTAGTGCTGGCCCAACCCATTTATATTTATTTATTTATTTATTTATATGCGATGATGTATAATTTTGAAGGGCAATGATGTTTATGATTTTGTTGTAGCCACTCACATTTTTCCCTATTTTGTACCAATTTTTTACATAATAGATTTTTTTCTCCTCTGTTGTGATTTCCATATAAATCTATATGTTCTTATTCTGTGTTTTTTTTTTTTCTTATCGTCTATCCTTGTTATTTTATAACACTCAATGAATTAGTATATGTGTTTTATTTTATAATGCTAATTCTTTTATTGAATTCACTGATGCATGTGCTCATTTGTTATTTATAAAAGAAATAATTCTGCCACCAGAAAAACTTAATATACAAAACAATCGGTAAAGGAGAAATTAGAATATTTATAAAATGAATGCACATGGACCATCAAGACCCACCAAATTGATTCCCTGTGAGATTATATATTGGCATTAGAACATGGGTTTGATAAGTTTTTACCTAACCTTTGCTTTTTTATGTGTATGTGTATTTTTCAATGATGATATATAATTCTTTTATTGAACCGAGTGAGTGCTCATTTGTTATTCATAAAAGCATTAGTTCTGCCACCAGAAAATTTGAATATCAATAATAATTGGGAAAGGAGAAATTAGATTATTTCAAAGGCCAAAACCCTCCAAAGCATTTCGACAAAACTCTAAGCATATAAAAATGAATGCACATGGGGCATAAAGAGTGAAAAGACTTATGAAATTGACTTTTTGTACTGCTCATTGCTCACTATTGCTGTAGTGAATAGTAAGTGAGATTATTGGCCTTGGCACATGGGTTTGATGAGTTTTTGGATCTGCACCAAAGGGTGTCATCCCTTCCTGGGGTGGCCGAATGGTTCGTGGGCACAAACCTTTTATCACACATCAACTAGAATTACCTTAGATGCATAAGAACTGAATTTACCTTAGATGCATGTGCACCCATAAGAAATTGCAAAGCCACCCATTAATATTATATAATAAAATAATATATTCTCTACTAAAAATATAATTTATAATTTTATTATAATATCACTATTTATGTTTTACTAAAAACTATTTATTTCTTTTAATTTATTTGTAATTACAAAATTATTTTTATTTTCTATAAGACTTTAATTTTAAAAAACAAGCATAAGAAATCATGGTCAAACACAAAATTAAAAAAAATAAATTAAAGTACTTATTTGACTTGTATTAAAAATGAATATTAAAATTATTTTTATCTTATAATAATTTTTATTTCACTAGAATAAAAAAAATTCTCAATGTTAGAGTTTGATGACCCAAACTCTATTTGGTCCAACCTCAAAATTTCGTGGTGCAACATTATGTGATAAAGCTAAAATTATGAGATTTTTTTAGAGTCTATGGTATATTTATTTATTTATTTATATGCAATGATGTATAATTTTGAAGGACTATGTTGTTTATGATTTTGTTGTAGCCACTCACATTTCTCCTCATTTTGTACCAATTTTTTACATAATGGATTTTCTTGTCCTATGTTGGTGACTTTTTCGATCTAGGGTTTTTCATATAAATCTATATGTTCTTATTATGTGTTTTTTTTTTCTTATTGTCTATCCTCGTTATTTTGTAACACTCAATGAATAAGTATGTGTTTTATTTTATAATGCTATTTCTTCTATTGAATTAACTGATGCATGTGCTCATTTGTTATTTATAAAAGAATTAATTTTGCCACCAGAAAAACTTAATATACAAAACAATCGGTAAAGGAGAAATTAGAATATTTCGAAGGCCAAGACCCTCCAAAAATATTTAGACAAAACTCCAATCATATGAAAATGAATGCACATGGACCATCAAGACCCACCAAATTGATTCCCTGTGAGATTATATATTTGTAGGGACTCATCCCTGATGACACGTGGCACACATCCCCTGATGACACGTGGCGCACGATCCTATCTGGAGTATCCCCATCCGGATTTCCTCAGGAGTACACGTGACGCGCTTCTCCTATCCGGACTCCCTGAAATAGAAGCACACGGGACTCGCAAAGCATCACATCCGAACCGCCGCCATTTCTCATCCGGCGACCTTTCATATTCCATCTGGATATGTTTGTCCGGATCATCGACCAAACTAAGCATGCCTTACTACGTCATTCTGACATCCTATCACAATTCACATTCCGAGGCCTACAGAGTGAAAAGACAGAAGTGACGGCAAGTCACTTCCCACGATCTCTAACAGTCACAGCGCCTTCCACGATCTCTGACAGCCGCCCGTAGGGTGAGGATGTCCCTGCCACCACCTAGTGGCATCATGGTAAACCAAAAAGCCTTCCATCATTTATGGAGGAGAGAGAACTTCTGATGCTATATATATGAACCTTCGCACAAAGAGGAAGGTAAGCTTACAATATCTAGTAAAAGGCCAACTGATTATTCTCTCTAACCATGGCTGACAAAAACATCGGAGGGTGTGTCCGGACACCCTGTCCGGACGCCTTTTGCAGGAACAGCTAAACCAGGAATCTATATTGGTTAAGATCGTACGTCCATCCATTTGGCAACTACGTGGATAATCAGGGACGCGAGGCCTCAACAATATTGGCATGGGAACATGGGTTTGATAAGTTTTTACCTAACCTTTGCTTTTTTTTTTTTGTGTATGTGTATTATTTAATGATGATATATAATTCTTTTATTTAACCGAGTGAGTGCTCATTTGTTATTTATAAAAGCATTAGTTCTGCCACCAGAAAATTTGAATATCAATAATTATTGGGGAAGTAGAAATTAGATTATTTCAAAGGCCAAAACCCTCCAAAGCATTTCGACAAAACTCGAAGCATATAAAAA
Organism: Vitis riparia; assembly: GCF_004353265.1. Lineage (NCBI taxonomy): Eukaryota > Viridiplantae > Streptophyta > Magnoliopsida > Vitales > Vitaceae > Vitis > Vitis riparia. The sequence continues at coordinate 12,283,516 of NC_048439.1, forward strand.
TGAATGCACATGGGTTTGATAAGTTTTATACTGCTCATTGCTCACTATAGCTGTAGTGACTAGTAAGTGAGATTATTGGCCTTGGCACATGGGTTTGATAAGTTTTTTGATCTACCCTTTGTAAATAGCTGTTTGGATCTGCACCAAAGGGTATCATCCCTTCCTGGGGTGGCCAAATGGCTTGTGGGCACAAACCTTTTATCACACATCAACTGCAGAAGCCTGCACTCATTTTGCAGTCTGAAAAAGGACAATTTTTCCCAATTGACTGCTCCCATTTTGATTTTTTGATTTTTAATTTTTCACTTTGTTTAAAAAATTCTGTTTAATTTATTAAAAAAAAAATCATACTTTATTAGGTTCATATCTGTCTCATTTTTTAAGCACGTACAAAAAACTTATTCCTTGGAAATAGTTATATTCTTTATGATTTAGTAAATCTTTTATTAATAACAATTTATTTTTATTTTTTAAAATTAAGATATTTATAAAATGTTTTTTTGTATTAAAAATACCACTTGGGGTTGCGTCTTTTTCATTAGTCGGACTTAACTCCATAAATTTCAACTACTTCCTATTTGTCAAAACTAATCCCACAATTACTGTATTATTTATGTTCATAGAGAATTTTGTATAGAGGAGGAAAATTAACGAGGTTGGAAATTGGAATAGACAAGCCACAAAAAATCGGGGCTTCTAAATCAGGCGGGCTTCTTCTTAAACGGATATTTAACATTAAGCGGATGACAATCAGCAAATAGAGATGGAGACAATAACAAACATTAAGCGGAAGTGATAAATGTAAGCTAATCTGAGTTGCTCAAGTTGAGATATTCAGAACTTAAGGGTCTAAAGATGTGAGCAGCCTCAGTCTCAATCCACTCTATCTGCCCCACGGAGAGGTGCATGTACACCACCCAGTCTCCATCTCTGACAGGACTCGGCATTGGCATCACGTACCCAGCTTCCCCACCCCATGGAAAATGGTATGACCCCAGAGCCGGCATACCCCACCCGAAATCCACCCTTGACGCTGGGAATCTCTGCCCTGATGACACCACAAATGCTGGTCCATCGCGACTGCCACTGCTGTATATCTTCGCTAAAGCTGGCTCCGGACGGTGAGCCTCCACCCAATCTATCAGCCCCAGGAAATGCTCCTTTGTTACTGCTCCTTCCAGGTACTCATGAATTGCATCTGCCACCCAGCTCAACGGTTTCTCTTTCAGTTCATTTATTGTCTTCTTACCAAAGGGGATGGACAGCACATTTCCGAAGTAAGAGGCCATCATTGCTGCTTTAACCTCGTCTCCACTGCTCAGTCTCTTTCTTCCATCGACCACGGTGCCCATCCTGCATATTTTTTGGTTTGCGTTTTCCGTGACTGCACTTTTGGCCACCATCTTCCACAGAAAAGCACTGAGAGACTCTAGTTTAGTCCTCTTGCAGGGGTTACTCTTGCTGGTAGCTAGTGATTGGAGTAGACTGAGCTGTTCGGCTGTGACATAGTAAAGGCGGTTTATGAGAAGATCATCACCAGACTGTGGAGCTTTGGGAGGAGGTAAGGTTGACATGGGGACGTACATGTCGTCAAGGGAAGGATCATAGGAGCCCGGACGTCGAGCGTTGAGGAGAGAGCGCCGGAAAGATGGTAGTAGTACTGATAATGGTTTGGACTGAGCCATTTCAGCCCATGAAACTAGAAACATATTGGCAGAATATGCGTCTGCTATCCTATGATCGAATGTACAGGCCACCACAACTCCGCCACATTTGAGCTCAGTCACCTGTCATTAGTTCATTTACAAAACAATAAGCATGTCATGATTACAACTAATTAGGATTAGCATATCATAGAGAAAGAGAGAGAGTTACCTGGACTGACAGAACGCCATGTTTCTTCTTAGGGACAAGCTTGCTTTCAATGCTTTCATCAGGGTTATACAAGTTGAGGTTTTGTAGTTGTACATCCGCATAAGCTTCCATGAAATCAACCCCACGATTGTTGCAAAGGAGCTCGGGCTCACCCGCTGAGTTACTCAAAACTTCTCCTCCAAATGGATAATAGGACACCAGTGCTTGGGCCAAGGCCTCCTTCAGAACGCCAATCATGGACCCAAATGTTAAATCATGTGGCTTCTTGTAACAGAAAAACACACCCACATCTACTGGAGGCAAAAGCAAGTCCAGGTTAGATAGTGGCAGCCAATACTCCTGCACAGGCAGTACAGCTGCCACTACTTCCTTCCTGCTCACTGTTACTGTGAAATCTCCACCACCCATGAATGCTAACTAATTCTAAGTGTCTTTGTATGCCGGAGTGAGGAATGGAAGAGAAGCAGACTTGTAAGCGTGCGTCTGAGTGAAAAATAGCAGCAAGAAACGTGGATTTTATAGCACAGGGCACTGTTTTTCCCAAGTCCCCACTGACATTTTGTCAAATTTTGATTTTAATCTAAAATCATTGTCCTCACTCCTCAGATATTATTTTTAACATAAAAATTTAATAAAAGGTATATGTAGATGTATCGCAAGCCACTCCTCGAGCCAACGAAGGATATACAGTGACAAGAAAATGACAACAGAATGCTGATACTATCTTAGCCCGCCATGTTCATTAAATAATAGGGGGAATCAGCTTCACCGACCAATATATATATATATATATATATTGACAACTTTTAAAAAGAAATTTGGTAAACATGCGTAACATGAAAAAAATTTCAACATTGTTTTTGACCTTTTCTCTCTTCCGTAACTAGCCGTGAACTACCATTCCTCTTTCTTTTTTCATATATATATTTTTTTTTAAAATTTCAATTTTTAAATTGACATGACAATTGAAACAACTCATTATTATTATTTTCTTTTTTAAAAAAAATTAACATATGACAATCGCCACACAATTTGTTTTTTAATCATGTTTATCAATATTTTTAAAAAAATTTGATATATGACCTTTCAACATGCAATATTATTTATGTTTTTTTTTATTCCTCTTTCTTTATTTTACCTTTTGACTTTTTATAATATTCTAGTTACACATTCTTATAAAATATCTTTAATTTCATTTTTTTAGTCTTTCATTTTTTTATTTTAATTATTTATGAACACTTTAATATATAAGATAATAATAATAACACATAATAAATAATTAATGAAAAAAATGAATATAAAAATAAATACATAATAAACAAATTTAACTTTTTATTTATAGATAAGTAAATTTGTTATGGTTTTAACTTTTTTTTTGTTAAAATGTTTAATATTTTTAATTAAAAAAAGATAAAAACTTGATTGTGGTTCAATTTTTTATTATATAAAATAAAAATAAAAATATATTTTTCATAAAGAATTTGTATTTAGTCATTTATATTAATTTTCTCTTAATTTTATTAAAAAGTAAAATTTTTGTATATCCTACCATAAACCAAAGAAAAATTATATATCGTTCCCACTAATAATGGTACTTTTAATATATTTTATTACTTATTTCATAAAAGAGTGATATCATTTTTTTCTAGAAAAAATAAAAAATAAAAATGGTACATCATTTCTATCATAGTAGTACTATTAATATATTTTAATGTTATTTTTTTTATAAAAGAGTGATACCTTTTTTCCTTAAAAAAAAAGTGTAATATTCTCTTTTCCAAAAGTTATGTTGATGGATGTGTAACTTCAGTATGCAAAAGTTTTAATTTTTAACAAAATTAAAAATAATAATATAAATGATTAAATACATCTTTTTAATTAAAAATATATTTTATTTTATTTTTATTTTATATAAATAAATAATTTTAAATTTTAGCAAAACAAAATGTTAAAAGTTAACATCACAACCAGGTTTTTATCTTTTTTAATTAAAAATATTAAACATTTTAATATATATATATATATATAAGTCAAAACCATAGTCAAGTTAAATTTACAAGTAAAATATTAAAATCATAATCATCGATTCAGATTTTCATAAGAAAATTTTAAAATATTAAAAAATACAAACAATAAAATAATATGACAATGTAATAATATTTATAAAATAAATAATTTTTTTAGTAATATAAAAAATCTTATGTCTTAAATCTCTAAATGTGTTGTTATGTATTTATTTTTATATTAAATTTGTTCCCATTAATGATTTATTATATATTATTATTTTATGTTTAAAATGTTCATAACTAATTAAAATCAATAAATATGAAAATTTGTGGAAAAAAATGAAATTAAAAAATTTTATGAAGCTAACATATAAAAAAAAAACAAAAAAAATGAATATTTAAAAAATAAAATAAAATTAATCATGATGGATGATGAGCTTTTTGACTAATGAAGTGAATAATTCCATACTCAAAATGTATAAACTTCAACAGAAAAAAAAAAGTAAAAGTTGGTGCCTTTTGGCATGCTAATGATTTTTAACTATTAAAGTGAATAATACGATCCTCAAAATGTATGAACTTTAAAAAGAAAAAAACAAAAGAAAAATTGGTGGCTTTTGGCATGCTAATGATTTTTAAATATTAAAGTGAATAATTCCATCCTCAAAATGTATGAACTTTAAAAGAAAAAACAAAAGAAAAATTGGTGGCTTTTGGCATGCTAATGATTTTTAAATATTAAAGTGAATAATTCCATCCTCAAAATGTATGAACTTTAAAAGAAAAAACAAAAGAAAAATTGGTGGCTTTTGGCATGCTAATGATTTTTAAATATTAAAGTGAATAATTCCATCCTCAAAATGTATGAACTTTAAAAGAAAAAACAAAAGAAAAATTGGTGGCTTTTGGCATGCTAATGATTTTTAAATATTAAAGTGAATAATTCCATCCTCAAAATGTATGAACTTTAAAAGAAAAAACAAAAGAAAAATTGGTGGCTTTTGGCATGCTAATGATTTTTAAATATTCAAGTGAATAATTCGATCCTCAAAATGTATAAACTTGAAAGTCAAAAGTAAAAGTTTCAAAAAAATATATATATAACTTTTTTGAGATAGTACACTATTCCCATGCTGACTTCCATCCTCTGCATTAAATCATTATGAGTTTTTTTACAAAAATTAAATGAAATTGGTCAAATCAAATTCCAAATTTGTACGTTAAACAAAGCGTCTAGATTCAGAAACCTATCAAATAGAATTATCAACTTTACCACGCAACTACCATTACATATAAAGGTTGAATGACCAAAAGATGCAATGAATTGAGTCATTCATTTGTGACAATACAAAATTCAAACATATATTTTCTCTCCTTTATTCCCACTAATTATGGCATTCTCGGTAACCCAAAAAGACAAACAAAAGGAAAAGGAAAAAAAAAGTGCTGAATGATTCAATGGAAGAAAGCTTGCATGTTCAATAGGACATGCTTCAACTTCCTTACTTAGAAAGTCACATCCATGGAATTCCTAAACTAGATCATTGAAACTCAAATATGGGATTTTGCCGTAAATTAATTTGTAATTAAAAAAAAAAAGTGTTCTATAGTAAAAGATTTTTTTCCACAAAAAATTATTTTGGTGCAAATTTATTGTTGTAAGTTCATAAACAATTATTTTTAACCATGAAATTTAATTTCATAAATAATTTCTCTACAAAATATAATTTTTGACAACAAGTCACTTTTCACCACAAAATACAATTTATGGCGACATATCAAATAATAACTTTTTGCCAAAATAAAATTTATGGCGGAAGCTCGCCCTTTTACAATAAAATAAAATTTTTGGTCAAATATATTTTACTACAAAAAAATTATTCTCATAAAATTTGTTGTCAAACAAATACCGTAAAATGTTTTTATTTATAGCACTTTTGTTAGCAACGATTTCATTTAAAAAAAGGTCAATTAATGGATTGAAATTAACAGGAAAAAAGTGTTTTATTAGTCTTTGGTAATGTATTATAGGGTTATTTGATTAAAAGGATTTTTGAATACCCAATTTTTTAAATTTGACCTTCCATCATCTTTTGGCCTCATTTGGACAAATGCCCTCGTTATTTTCTTGTAAAAATAACCATCTCTTTAAAAACCTATATGTAAATACTTTAAATGATAAATGACATTTATGTTAAAATTGGGTTACTTTTCAAGAAAAAACATGAGAAGGGTTAGATTCACAATTTACAAATTATTTCATCCATTTTAACCAACTATTTCTATATTATATAAAAAAGTAATATTTTGAAAATGATTAGGAAGGCATGCATGTAACAAATACATATAAAATATTATATAAGATTTTCATAGATTAAAAAATAAAAAAAGCATGGCAAAATAAAAGCAGGAGGATAAGATCACATATAGGACAATATTAAAAGAAATTATTATTTTTCTGATATGAAAACCAAGGCATTCGGAATAGTATACATTTGTAAGTAGGCCATAGAAACTAGGCCTTGATGTTAATAAGTTTGCGTCTTCCATAAAAAAAATTGGATTTTGGTCAATGTGATTGTTGATTTATTATCACAAAAATCTTTGTGGAAACTTCTTGAGTATGCTTTAAGTCAAAAAGCATTTGATGGAACGATATTGCTTGAGTAGCACCACTAGTGGTTGTAATATACTATGCTTCTACTATTCACAAAACAACTACTTGTTATTTATTTGATAACAAAAATAAATAAATAAATAAATGGAAAAACTCTTAAGCTAAGATTAAACATATAGCTCGAAGGTTTTTTTTGTTTTTCTATATCAATTGCCCAATCACTATTTGTGTATCCAATAGGCACAATCTTGTTGTAATATGTATAAAAAATACCATCACTTTGCATAGTTTTAATGTATTGTAGGATATGTGGTTTACTACTTGCAAGTGAAACTGACATGGAGACTATAAATATGCTTACAAGTCCAACTCTAACTATAATATCTGGTCTTATAGAAGTCAAATACCACAAACTTTCAATCATTCTTCTAAAATTAGTAGGATCAATTAACTCACCATACTTACTTTTTCCTAATCTAAGTCTTTCTTTAATTTGAGTTAGAATAAGATTATAAGATTCCATCTTGAATTTTTTAAGAATATCATTTGCATACTTCTTTTTAAAAACTAAAGATACTTGTATCTACTTTGAATTACTTCAATCCCAAGAAAATAAGACATCAATCCCAAATTTGTCATCTCAAACTGACTAATCATCACCTCTTTGAATTCCACAATCATCTTCAAATTATTACTGGTGATAATTAACTCATCTACACATAAACACACAATAAGAATGTTGAGAAAACAAAGGCTATGCTTAATTATGAAAAACACCCAAAAGGGGGGGGGGGGGGGGGGAGGGGGAGGGGGAGGGACGGGGTGGTGAATTGGGTTTTTAAAATATTTTAAATCACAACAAATTCAAACACAATATAAGCAAAATAAAGAGATAGAGTTAGAGAATTCAAATTCGGGTTTATAATGGTTCGGTACTTCCTTGCCTACGTCCACTCTTCTCAATCTCCTAATCAAGTGAGGGTTCCACTAACTTGAAGCTTCAGCCAAGCTTCCAATCTTCTTACACTTGGATTTCGGCTTCAATGGGCTCTTACACAATCTTTTCAAGATTCAAACCTCTTGAAGGCTTTAACACTCAGATTTTTATAAGAAATAATCCCTCAACCTAGCTTAAGGATAGCTCAAATACAAGACAAAGCTAGGACGACACACAAGAGTGCACTAAAGGATATGCAAGTGGTGATTTAATGCACTATGAAAGAAATTAGAGCTTTTTGATCAAGAACAGGTAGGTAGACTATTGAATGCAAGTGTTCTCTTATCAATAAATGAAGTGGAGCTCTCAATTTATAGGTTTGTAAGCTCAAGAGTCAAAAACAGCAAAAGGTAACCTCGTCCGGTCGAGCTAGGGATCGACTGGTTCACTAGCTGTTGGAGCATTTAATGCATGACAGGTTATCGTTGCCTCAACCGGTCCTCGACTGGACCTCGACCAGGAAGAGAATCACCTCGACTGGGAAGAGAAGGCCACTGGAAGAGAGAGAAAGTTTTTGGCATCCCTCGACCGGTCCTCGATCGGACGAGGACGATCGGTCGACCGGTTCCTCAACCGGTTGAGCCGGTTGGCCATAGCCTCGACCGGTTGAGCCTTTTTGGCCTTGAAAACCTATTTTTTTTTTTTTAATTCCTTTCTTTTCTAACACTTAGGAAAGGTCTTTAGGTGAAAATCCTAAGTGCACTCATGCATTCATCTTACATTAGTTTCCTATGATCACAAGTTTTCCAAGCGTCTCGATCTTGTATCCATTTGGTCATTTGATGAATTTTCGAGTTTATGCTTAAGATTCTTAATCATTAAACCAATTAGTCACTTAACCATGGTTTGCTATCGTAAAAAACCCGATTAGGAGAACCCTTGGGCTAACAAATGTCACCCTACAAATTAGATTTGACTTATAAAGTGTGTTTATAAGGACATCTTTGAAATCCATTCTTCATGAAATAAATATCAATACATGTGTACCATGCTCTTAGTGTCTGTTTCAATCCATATAAGGCTTTTTCTTTTTAACTTATAGACATTTTCTTCTTTGCCTTTTATCATATATCCTTGAGGTTGTTCAACATAAGCCTCTTTTTCTAGTTCACCATTTAAGAAAGCTAATTTTACATCTATTTGAAAATGTTTCTAATTATTTTGTGTAGTAAGAGAGATAATCATGCGAACAACGTCAAGTCTAGCAACAAGAGCTAATACGTCAAAATAATCAATACATGGTTTTTGCATGTAGCCTTTTGCCACCAATCTTGCCTTGAAGCGATCGACTTCTCTATTTGTCTTATACTTAGTTTTATACACCCATTTGACACCAATTGGCTTCTTAGAATTAGGGAAATTAGTAAGCTCACATGTATTATTTTTCTTAATTGCATGACTTTTTTCATCCATAACTTTAAGCCAACAATCATCTTAAGCAACTTCCTCATAACTTAATGAATAAAAATATGTAAATAAAGGAAAATTCATTATTTCCTCACCTGTTGGGTCACTATCATCACCAACCTGCACATAAGCTTGTAAGCATGTAGGTAAAATGTGTTGACGTTGTGGATGTCTTGATGACTTTATAAGACATGGAGTCATAATTGGTGCACTAGTAGGTTGCATACTTTGATCTTCACTTTACTCTTCAAGATGAATTTGAACACTTGATAGTCTTTTTTCGTTTGAGGACCAATCCCATACTACTTGCTCATAAAAAACCACATCATAACTGACAATGAAATTTTCATTTGTGGATTGTATAATTTATAGTCTATTATCACTTGGCTATAACCAATAAAAATGCACTTTTCACCTTTATTATCAAGTTTTTTTCATAATGCATTAGGAACATGAGCATATGCTATACAACCAAACACCCTTAGACGACCAATGTTAGGCTTTTTATGACTCCAAACTTCTTGTGGGGTGTTTTCATAAACCCTTTTAGTGGAACACCTATTCAATAAATAGATTATTTATGAGATTGTTTCGGCCCAAAATATTTTAGGTAATTATTTTAAGTGCAACATACACCTCATCATACTTATAATTGTTTTATTTTTTCTCTCTACAATTTCGTTTTGTTGTGGAATGTGCCTTGTAGTTAATTAATGCTCAATACCATTTTTTTTTTAAAAAATCACAAACAATATATTTAATACCTTTATTTGTTCTCAAAATTTTAATGATATGCCCACTTCGTTTTTCCACATAAGCTTTAAAATTTTTGAAATTTTCACATGCATCTCCCTTTTGCTTTAAAAAATAAACCCACGCAAAATCATCAATAAATGTTATAAAATATCTATGATTTCCATTTGAGGAATGGGTGCGTGTCTTTGACACCAGTCGTACCTTTTGACGTAGTCTTAAGCGTTTTGTTTCATGGTAGGCCAATAGTACCCTTGCAAGTGAGCATGATGTGCTAGGGTTCATCCCCCTGTGTGATTGCCACAAACACCTTCATGTATTTCTGCCAACACATATTGAGCCTCTGTGTTGTTTAAGCACCTGAGGTATGGATCTCCAAAGGATCGCATGTAGAGGTAGTCCCCGATCAGTGTGAAGCAGACATCTTCCACCCAGATCTTATGCGCTCGTTTGCTTTCTTCAGGCAGATTCCCCGTCTGGAGATAGTTTTTGATCTCGTGCGACCAACTAGCACTTGTTTCATTGGTGTTGCATACAGGTGCAACTACAATTGACAAAGTAGTTTGAAGGTGGACGGACAGTAATACTGCTTCCTTTATAGGGAGTGTAGTAGTTATTCTAGCCAAGGCGTCGGCTTGTACATTTTTTGTGCGGGGGATTTTCTTGATGGCCTACTTGTTTAATCTATCCAGGGTATTTCGTACTTTAGAAAGGTACTGAGCCATACGTCCGTCCTTAGCTTCATATTCCCCTTGAATCTGCCCAAAAACTAGTTGGGAATCACTGCATATTTCGAGCTTAGACGCTAACAGAGCAAGAGTAAGGTCCAGTTCGGATAGGATGACCTCATACTCGACTTTGTTGTTAGAGGTTGGGAACCTGAGTCGGATAGGGTGTTCTAGTTGTTCTCCGATTGGTGATTGTAAGAGGAGGCCCACTTCGAACCCTAAGATCCAGGATGCTCCGTCAACGTGGAGAATCTACCATCCCTCTTTACTAGGTCCTGGGAGTTGAGATGGCCTTTGAGGGATCTCAACTATGAAATCAACTATGACCTGTTCCTTTATGGCTAACCTGGGCTGATATTTGATTCCGTACTTGCTCAAGTCTATGGCCCACTTCAATGTTCTTCCAGATAGGTTAGGTTTACACAAAATACTTCTGAGTGGTTGGTTTGTGAGCACAGTTACCTGATGGGCCTGAAAGTAGGGTTAGAGCTTCTGCGTGGCGCTTCTCAAAGCCAAGGTTGTTTGCTTCATCTTTGAGTACTGGGTTTCCGCATCAACCATTGCTTTGCTTATGTAGTAGACGAGCCTTTGCTCCTTGTTGTTTAGGCAGCCAAACAAAACGACCCTGACAGCTTAGTTGGATACTGTAGGTACATGTAGAATTGTTCACCAGGTTGAGGGCTGCTCAAGATAGATGGTTGTGTGAGGTAGCGTTTAATTTCTTCGAATGCAAGCTCGCAGTCACTAGTCCAACCTGTCACGTTGGCTCATTTCAATACAAGGAAGAAAGGTCTTAGTTTGTTTGTAAATCGGGTTATGAAGTGCCCTAGTGCGACAAAACGACCTGTGAGGCGCTGCAGCTCTTTTTTGCAACTTGGGACGGACGTCTCCATGACAACTTTGATCTGGTCCGGATTCACCTCTATGCCCCTTTGTGTAACCATAAATCCCAAGAATTTGCCTACACTAACTCCAAAGGCACATTTGTTCGGATTAAGCTTCATGTTGTATCCTCTCATCAAGTGAAAGATTTCTTCTAGGTGCTAAGCATGCTCACTCCTAGTTCTGCTCTTTACCACAATGTCGTCAATATACACCTCTACGGAGCGTCCGATTAAAGGTTTGAAAATCTTTGTCATCAGCTTTTGGTAAGTGGCTCCAGCATTCTTGAGCCCAAATGACATGACTTTGTAACAATAGAGTCCATACGGTGTTATGAAGATGGTTTTTCCTTCATCTGGTCGGTACATAGGAATTTGGAGGTACCCGAAAAAAAGCATCTAGGAAGGAGAGCATTCCATGTCTGATGGTAGAATCCACTATCTGATCTATCCAGGGTAAACGAAAACTATCTTTTGGACAGGCGTCATTCAAGTTAGTGTAATCGACACAAACTTGCCATTTTCTTCCATTTTTTGGGACCACGACCACGTTTGCCAACAAATCGGGATACTCGACTTCTCTGATGAACCCAGTTGCTAGTAGCTTGTCAACTTCAGCCTGAATGATCTTTTGTTTATCTGGATGGAAGCGTCGGACTTTTTGCTGAATAGGTCGTGATGAAAGCATGACATTAAGCCGATGTGAGCCTATAGATGGGTGGATCCCGAGCATGTAAGAATGTGTCCATGCAAAGATGTCTTTATTATGCTGAAGTACTCCTTCGAGGGCTCGTACCTCGTCCAGTTCTAGAAGGGAGCTGGCCTAAGTAAAGTGATCACTTTCTTCTGAGAGTTGTATGGACTATAGGGGATCAGCCGTCGATGGATCTCTCTCTGTCGGGTACTGTAATTGCTATTACTCGGCTGCACCCACTGGTTCCGTGGGAGGCTCGTTATCATTGCTTGATTTGACTTCTCATGCCACTTGATAATACTGATTTGCTTGTGGACCCTCACCCGATCCACCGGATCGGCGCGACTCGCTTTTAAATGAAAAGAAAGAAATGAAAAAGTTGAGTTTTCCAATTTTGAAAAACCCGCCCCCGGTAAGGAACGGTGTTATATGGAGTTGCCACTTACTTTTTATTTTTATTTTTCAAATGGGGAAAAATTAAGTAAGAACAAAAACCCCTAATGACCCTAGTATGGAAAAAGCGGTCTGCGAAAACTAGATTCTGGGTTCGAGGATCAGGTTACCCATTGGGAAGGTACCTTATGCGAGGTAGCACCCCTTTAGGCCCGGAACTCGGTCTCTACTAATGAATTGGGTATGTGGGAGCATATGGGTCAACGATGAAACCCTAAGCTAAATAGATGTCATGAATCACACAATCCTAATTGGTATTTAGCATACATATGAATTCAACCAACCAAAACAATGGGTGCGTACCTGTGGTCCCCAGCCATGCGCTGCATAAAAGGTCTGCCAAACACAGATAAACACATAACAAACATTCAGGATTAAGCACCATGCATGCATATGATTCAACAATCAAAACCAACGATGCATACCTATGGTCCCTAGCCATGTGCTACAGCAGAGGGTGAGTCAGTCACGCAACATGTATTCAAAATCAAGTATCAAAGCTTGTGCCAAAAAGGAAGATAGCCGGTTGAAATGAGGTAAGAGACTTCCCAAATGTCATAAAAATCGAACTAGACTCATCTAGACCACACCACCCATAACTTCAAAATTGCCCATACTAACTGAAATCAAACACTGACTTAAACCTTCAAGATGGCTCACAAGTGCCCTATAGCAAATGGGTTTGAGCCCCAATGGATAAGGGCTCGAAAAATGCCAAAATCGAGGGCTACCTAAAGTCCTCCAGCAGAACAGGTTGAACTAGTTCTCAACTGGTACAACCTATTGAGAAGAATTCCTAAATTTTTCTATAAAACTCCTAAATGAGTGAGGATTCAAAAAAAAGAAACGGTTCTCAATTCCGAGCCTGGATGAGTGAGAACCAGACAAAGAAAGGTTAGGGGTTCTTCATGGTTGACAGAGGCAGCTAGCTATGGTGCTGAAACGGTTGAACCGATTCCCAACCAGTTCAGATGGTTGATAAAAAATCTCAAATTTGGCCAGAAAGTTTCTAACTGAATAAGAAAGCAAAAAAAAAGAAACGGTTCTCAATTCCGAACCCGGATGAGTGAGAACCAGACAAAGAAAGATCAGGGGTTCCTCATGGCTGACACAGGCAGCCAGCTATGGTGCTGAACCGGTTGAACTGGTTCCCTACTGGTTCAGACGGTTGATAAAAAATCCCAAATTTGGCCAAGAAGTTTCTAACTGAATCAGAAAATAAACAAAAGAAACGGTTCTTAATTCCGAGCCTGGATGAGTGAGAACCGGACAAAGAAAGGTCAGGGGTTCCTCATGGCTGACAGAGGCAACCAGCTATGGTGCTGAACCGGTTGAACTGGTTCCCAACTGGTTCAGACGGTTGATAAAAAAATCCCAAATTTGGCCAAGAAGTTTCTAACTGAATCAGAAAATAAACAAAAGAAACAGTTCTCAATTTTGAGCCCGGATGAGTGAGAACCGAACAAAGAAAGGTCAGGGGTTCCTCATGGCTGACAGAGGCAGCCAGCTATGGCGCTGAACCGGTTGAACCGGTTTAGCCGGTTCATGAAAAATTCTAAATTTGGTCAGAAAGTTTCTAAACCATTCATAACCAATCAACAACAATCATGTGTGGCCTTTATTACCCACACCCAAGCAATACAATCTTCATATCAAAGGAAATAAAAGATGATGCGGAAGGAGAAAATGCACATGAAGAAGATGAAGATAAACTACAGGTAAAAAAAAATTCAGCCTACTTACCTCAGAATCTCCACCAGATATGATCCATGTATGCCGATGATGACCTCCAAAAAATGAGATGTTATAGCTATCCTCTTCAAAATAACCACAGTGTTGAAGCTTTCTCCCACGCTCTTAACTCAGAAGGTGCCTTGACCTTCTGTTTTTCTCACCAACAAAATATCCCCTCTCCCATAGTGCCCTCATTTTCCTTTTTTTCTTTCTCCTTCTACCCTCCTATCTTCTCACCTTTTATACTCATACCCCTCTCAGCATTTGATCCTCTTGGGTTCCTTCCCCTTCAGCACCGAAATCCCCTCCATCAGCATGGAAAACACACCTCCCATTATTTCTCTTACACTTACGAGGCCAACTCACTCCCTTCAGTTTTCAGCTTGCTTTACCACCAAGAATCCATATGGATTCGTGGTGGGCTGCAAGAAACCCAAACCAAGGCCCAAAATGGGCCCACAACATTGCCCAAAACCGATCTGGAGCTTATGGGTCTGAGCCATGTAGGATTTGGGTCCCAAAATTACCAAAATCAGTGTTTTACACCGATTGACTCGATAACCGGCTGAACCGGATGCCAACCAGAAGAACCGGTTGCAAAAAATTTTGAAAATTTTACAAAATGTTCCTAGAAGAGTGAGAAATCCATGAAAAAAATGGTGCACAATTCCGAGTTCGGAAAAGGGAGATATGATCAAAATAATTACCAAAAATCAGTGTTCTACACCGGCTGACTCGATGAACCGGCTGAACCGGATGCCAACTGGTCGAACCGGTTGCAAAAAATTTTGAAAATTTGATAGAATGTTCCTGGAAGAGTGAGGAATCCATGAAAAAAACGGTACACAATTCCGAGTTCGGAAAAGGGAGATATGATCAAAACAAGCCCGAGTGCTCCGAACCTCAACATGCCCCTATAAACTCCAACTAAGCTAAAACATCGGGATGACCCCACTTCCTTCATATAGGGTGATGTGAACGACTAGGAAAATGGCCACGATGACCCTCCAAAATTAACCACATACGCACCACAATGGACCATAGACAAGCCCACACGAGGCTCGGACACCGACTAAGCCCAAAAGGGGCCTTAGTGGTGCCATATGAGAATGATGAGTGCAGGTGACACCCAAAGGATAAATGTCAGTGTCGAGGAACAAAATTAAGGGTCTACAGTGCTACTAACTGGCTTCCATAGAGATTGATTTGTCCCTCTTTGGTTAGGTAACTCACCATTTGGTGGTAAGTAGAGGGAATGACTTCCATGCCATGCAACCATGTGCGTCCTGTGATGGCATTGAACAAGGATAAGTCTTCTACCATTAAAGATTGCATATTTAGGATAACTAGACTGACTTGGACGGGCAGTATGATATTTCCCAGAGAGATGGTTAAAGCTTCATTGAATCCTGGCAGTATCTGCCCAAGATTTTCCAGAGCTGATAAAAGGAACCCTATCTATTTAAACGCGACCATCTGTAGCAGGTCAATTGAATTGCCCAGATCAACAAAAATCTTCCTTACATTGAAGTCATTGATCCCTAGTGTCAGGATGAGGATGTCTTGATGTGGCTGAAACACCCTGTTAGGGTCTATTGGGGGAAATGTGATTTCCCCATCTATTGGGTGCATACCCCCATCAGCCAACTCGGGCTAGATGGAACTAACCCGTTCTCGTACGGAGGTGGCTCGAAGTAATATTTGCCTCTTCCGTTTAAAGTTGTATTCCTCATCAATGAGCCCCCATGAATGTAGTTGATTATGGCTTTAGGAGCTGCTGAAGTTGTGGTGGCCGTGGTGGTCAGATTCTGGGCTACCTCCTCACACAGTTCATCTGATCGGACATACTACTTCAGGTGCCCGACTCGTATTGATTTTTCCACCAAGTAGTGGAGGCTTCTACATTGCTCCGTGGTGTGGCCATGCTCTTTGTGATAGGCACACTTTCTGATCCGGTCTCTCTTAGCTAGATTTGTCTTTATTGGCTCTGGCCATCTAAAATCAAATAGCTCACGAATCATGGGGAGGAGTTTCTCATATGAAATGTTAAAGGGGGTGAAGCTGGTTTGGCCTGACTACTGTGGTTCGCCTTACCCCTTACCCATATACTTTTACTAGCTCGCGGTTTTGGAGTTCTTGGCTGAGTCATTCTTGGTAGGTCGAATGGTGACCAGAACTTGCTGAGTGGTCGCTCGGACGTTGTCCTCAAGCATGAAGTATTTATTTGCTCGTTTGAACAAATTGTCCATAGTCACCGGAGGCTTCTTGGTAAGGGATACGAAGAAGGGTGTACCCAGACAGATACTCCTTTTAAAGATTTGGAGGACGACGTCCATGCTGTAAGACTCTACTTGGAGTACAGCTTGCCCGAACTGCTTCATAAAATCCCTCAGTGATTCATTTTCTTGCATCCTTATGTTATGTAGGATACTAATGTTCTGGTTATGTTGTGTTGAGTACAGGTATTATCCCACAAAGGCCTCTGATAGATTCCTGAAATTATTCATGGGGTTCGTTGGGAGGTGGTAGAACCATGAAAGAGCCTGGCCTTGGAGGCTGGTTGGAAAGATCTTGCATAGTAGTGCATCATTCCCTATGTCAAGGGTCATGAGTTGTATATAGTGCATGATATGGTCAAATGGATCGCTGGTTCCATCATATGTAGAGAATTTTGGAACCATGAACCCCCTTAGAGGTTTTTAGTTGATGATATGAGGGCTGAAAGGTGTGGAGAGCATGTCATACAATCGCTTGCTGACAGAGCCGAGGGGACCCCTACTGATCAGATCCCCCACTGGTTGTTGTACTAGCGGATGAGGGTACCAGTCAGTTACTGCTAGTGCAATTGATGGACTAGGATATGCTTCTTGGGCCGTCGCTTTGTGCGGCTTCCCCCCATGCCAGGCATTTGAGGCCCTAGCCTTGTACGCATTGCATCTGACAACTGAGACTTCATGTCACATCTCTTTTTTGCTAAGACGCGAGTGGAGTCAGAGCTCTCATCCTACTATGCGTGATAGGCTGGCAGGGATCTTTGTTCAGGTTGCATTTCTTGTTCAACATGGAGGAAATCTGCATTCTGAGGATATGTTGCCTCCTCGTTTTGTCTAGAGTTAGCGCGTTGACTTCTAGGCTGTGGACTACTAGGGACAGCTGATGAGGATATCGGAATACGCAACACTTCGTTCTCTTCCCTAAGTCTCCTTGTCTTGTGGAGTAGGGCTTGCATCTGTCTCTCGCTCTAACACTGATATCTTTCCATATTCTCCCGCCAGTTGAAGTAGTCTTCGCTACCCATGGCCGACGATCGACTCCTGGAAGGTGCTGACATTTGTATTTCAATTTCCCAACGACAACGCCAATGTTAATACCTGGTCAACTGAGGATAGATTTCTCCCTTAGACGTGTCGAAGAAATCTCTGGCTCTCGTACCAAAATCTGAGCTTTATGTTTCCCTGCACAAAGGTGTCCGGATGGGTTGTCCGGACACACCCGGCCTCCAAAGCCCAAGTCAGACATTAGGAAGAATGGAAACCTTTAGAGAGAGGGAGAGAGAGAAATAGAGAGTGGGTCTGAGAACTCATTGTCCCCCTTTGTTCTATTACAATAGGGTTTATATAGTGGTCAAAGATGAGTGGGGCTTCGTAATGTTGAGTTGGCTGTTGTAGTGATGATTGTGTAGCAGTGGCAAGGCAATCATCATACCTATAGAACAGCTAGGGGCTGTGTCAGACGGCGCATCATAGCTTGTCTTCCTTTCAACCTTGCTGATGACTTAAGTTTTGACATGCTTGTCTACTGAAGTGGACGAGGGGGTAAAAAAGATCCCCCATTAGTCTAATCAGGTGTCAACTAACGGGAGCCTCACATATTAAAGAGGATTTGAGGCTGTCAAGGGGATGTGGGCCACTTTAGCAACGCAAATGGTCCAGGTAGAATGTCTCTGAATGCCTTGGAGGTTGTTCGGGTAGTGATGAAGATCTGACACGTGGCCCGACTAGGGTGATGCCACGTGGATAGACGCGTGGAAGTGTTTGTGGGTGTACACGTGGGATAAGGTCCCCATAGTTGGCAGATGTAGTTCATGAGTACTTAGAAGGGGTAGTAGCAAAAAAGCATTTCCTAGGGTTAATAGATTAGGTGGAGGCACACCGCTCGGAGCTAGCTTTAACGAAGATATACAGCAGTGGCAGTCGTGATGGACCGACATTTGTGGTGTCATCAAGGTAGATATTCCTAGCGTCAAGGGTGAATTTCGGGTGGGGTATGCCAGCTCTGGGGTCATACCATTTTCCATGATTGGGAAAGCTGGGTACGTGATGCCAATGCCGAGTCTTGTCAGAGATGGAGACTAGGTGGTGTACATGCGCCTCTCCGTGGGGCAGATAGAGTGGATTGAGACTCAGGCTGCTCACATCTTTAGACCCTTAAATTTTGAATATCTCAACTTGAGTAACTCAGATTAACTTACATTCATCACTTCTTATTTGTTCACTATCTCCCACAATGTTTGTTATTGTATCAATCTCTATTTCCATCTCTATTTTCTTATTGTCATAGGCTTAATGTTAAATATTCATTTAAGAAGAAGCCTGCCTGATTTAGAAGCCTCGATTTTTTTGCCTTGTCTATTCCAAATTTCCTCATTTGTACAAAATTCTCTATGAACTTAAATCATACATTAATTGTGGGATTAGTTTTGAAAAATAGGAAGTAGTTGAAATTTATGGAGTTGGGTTCGACTAATGAAAAGGGCGTAACCCAAGTGGAATTTTTAAAGACAATGACACTTTTGAAACTTCTAAGATAACACCAATATTATTCATATTTTTAATTATTTCAAAAAATACTTCACAAAAAAACATTTTAAAAATATCTTAATTTTTTGTAAAAAATTGTTATTAATAAAAAATTTAATAAATCTTTAAAGAATATAACTATTTCCAAGTAACAAGTCTTTTTAATGTGCTTAAAAAATGAGACAGATATGGACCTAATAAAGTACGATTTTTTTTTTAAACAAAGTGAAAATTAAAAATAAAACAATGAGAATGGGAAAAATTGTCTTTTTTCAGATTGCAAAATGAGTGTAGGTTTTTGCAGTTGCTGCATTCTAGTTTATGTGTGATAGAAGGTTGGAAAACTTGTGTTTTGAGCCGCCCATTTGGAGATAATAAGGTTTTCTGAACCCAAAAATTGGGAATGATTCCCTTATTAATATGGAAAAATATATGATCTTTATGCACGTTGTGGTAACTGGTCTTTTTCTACCCAATCTCCATATCAGCATCTACGTTGCATTATTGCAGTCTGAAATTTCCCAAACAACATTTCTTTCTTTCTTTGACTTCTTCATCACCCAAATAGAATGTCATTTGAAATTTCCCTATTTCTGAAACAAGATTATTGTCTTTTTCTCATTTTACCTTAACCCCAACCTGAGACAACCAATTCAATGAAAGAAACTCGAGCATTCCCCTCAAATCATCTCTCTCCCGCTCATTGTCACACCTACCATGGGTAACACCTCTTCTTCACTATCGTTGCCGCATTTTTTGTTGCCACCTCTAGATCCAATGCTTCAACTTTTTGCTGTTACCTCTCTCAACGTTTAGAGCCTAAACCTCTTTGGTGAAATCTTTGTTGGTGAAATTTAAACTAATAATATTTTCATTTTGAGGTAAAATTTAGAGATTCTTTTTTTCTTTTTACTTCATTACTTTCTGATACCTCTCATTTTCGTCATTATTGATGGGGTTGTTGAAGATGGAAGACACATTTTTAATGTTCAGGAAGGTCAACTCAGAAATAGAGACCCAATTTGTCCTCGTATCTATACTTTTGGCATGGGCATCAGGTCAGTGAAAAACTCTTATGTTCTTGATCTCACAATTTTGTAGTGCTTCTATTCCTTATGAATTTTCCATTCATTTTTTTTTCTTTTTTATGTGAATGACCTTACAGGGTCATATTGTAGTCATAACTTCTTATAAATGCTAGCACATATTTGAAGAGGTTACAATGATGTTGGTCAGTTATATTGGTTTGTAACTTTTATTTATTTCTTTCTCACGAATAATAGCACTAATGTTGAACTAATTCAGTAATTGTTGTTCATGTTGATAGTACTAATGCTAACGTTGAAAGAGGGTGAGAAAACAAAGGCTATGCTTAATTAAGAAAAACACCCAAAAGGGGGGGGGGAGGGGGTGAATTGGGTTTTTTAAAATCTTTTCAATCACAACAAATACAAACACAATATAAGCAATGTGAAGAGATAGAGTTTAGAGAATTCAAACTCGGGTTTATAGTGGTTCAATACTTCCTTGCCTACGTCCACTCTCCTCAACCTCCTACCCAAGTGAGGGTTCCACTAACTTGAAGCTTCAACCAAGCTTCCAATCTTCTTACACTTGGATTCCGGCTCCAATGGGCTCTTACACAACCTCTTCAAGATTCAACCCTCTTGAAGGCTTTAACACTCAAATTTTTACAAAATATAATCCCTCAACCTAGCTTAAGGATAGCTCAAATACAAGACAAAGCTAGGATGACACACAAGAGTGCACTAAAGGATATGCAAGTTGTGATTTAATGCACTATGAAATAAATGAGAGCTTTTTGATCAAGAACAGGTAGGTAGGCTATTGAATGCAAGTGTTCTCTTCACAATAAATGAAGTGGAGCTCTCAATTTATAGTTTCTAAGCTTGGGAGTCAAAAACAGCAAAAGGTAACCTCGTCCGATCGAGTTAGAGGTCGACCGGACGAGCACAACCGGTAGATCGGTTCCTCAACCGGTTGAGCCTTTTTGGCCCCGAAAACCTTTTTTTTTTTTTTATTCCTTTCTTTTCTAACACTTAGGCAAGGTCTTTAGGTAAATTATTATGGCAATTATAAAATATTTTTCCTAAGGTACATTAGTTAGAAACTCGGGTTTTAATGAAATCGAAGTTTTAAAGAATAAATCGAGTTTTCTAAGATGCATGAAACGTATGAAAATCCTAAGTGCATTTATGCATTCATCTTACATTAGTTTCCTATGATCACAAGTCTTCCAAGCATCTTGATCTTGTATCCATTTGGTCTTTTGATGAATTTTTGAGTTTATACCTGGGATGCTTAAACATTTAAACCAATTAGTCACTTAACCATGGTTTGTTATTATCAAAACCCGATTAGGAGAACCCTCGGGCTAACAATCTCTCCATTTTTTATGATGACAAACCTTAGTTATCTAGGAGAGAAAAAAAATCTCCCCCTCAAACCAATCATGGATTAATCAAATGATTTTTAATAGGAAGCAATGGAAAACACGAAAAATGAACAATGGATCATAAAAATATCATATCATATATATATGGAAACGAAACATCACATGTACAAACAAGATAGATATGACTATGATGACAATGACATGCATGAGGGTCTCCTAGATCCTATAAATTTCTCCCCTTTTGGCAACATAAAAAAGAAATGGAGGGGGATGTCAAGATAGTCTCAAGGCGGAAGAGGTGGAGGAGGAAACACAGAGCGAAGGTAGGCCATCATTTTCTCATGCTAACTCACCTGACGACTCTCAATACGATCAATGATCTGCTGGAGATGCTCGAATGTAGCCTGCTGCTGATCCACACGCTCCTCTTTGCGCTCAAATCATTGCTACAAGTGATCAAACCGAGAAGTGACTCCAGTCTGATACTGATCCATGTGCTCCTCCATAGAGTAGAAGCGAGAGTCATGGACTAAGGCAAGCTCCTCCATACGAGTCTAAAGTGAGTTGATCTGAGCGGAGACATCCATTTAAGGCGCATGATCAGAAGCGTGAGGTGCCTGAGATGGTAGCTCAGTAAATGATGGCTGATATGATGGTTCTGCTGTGAAAGATGGCTCAGTCATCATAGGCTCTGAGAAGGTAGCCTCAACATGAATGCCCTCTGACTGAGGTGGAGGCAAAATGTTCAGCTCGGGTCCTCTCTGCTCAAAGTCTCTCTGAGGGTCTAACCCATCCTCCATCTCTCTGATCTCCGCCTCCTCCTCTGCCTCGGGATGCATCTGTCCCTGTCCCTGGCCTTGTCGCTCAGCTCTCCTAACCCAGGAGCCATCGGGTGCCTTCTTGAACTTCATGTGCCCCAAAGACTGCTCATCATACGTGTCATAGCTGGAGAGGGTCGTGTCATACCTCGCCTTTCGGTGAGCCTCCATCTGCTCGAGATGAGATGGCTCAGCAGGGCGCTTGCCCTGAGCCTTGTAGGTGCCCGTCTCTCGCCTAGGAGCCATCCAACGAACTGAAGGGAGAAGGAGAGGGCCAAACAAGAATGAAACCAAATAGGAAGGAGCAACTACCAACTCGAAACCCTAGGCACATGGAGATGAAGCTGAACAGGCCCTGAGGCGCGCGGTGCAGAGAGAAGACGCTTTCAAAAGTTGAAACCCTAGGTTTCAAATCAAAACCCTAGCTCAAATGCATCCCAAAATCCACTCAAAGCCTTCAATCAATCCAAAATGGCCTCTAGAAGCAGGTATGTGAAGGGGTGTCAAGCTATGGAGGAGAATAAGTGAGAAATGAAGCGTGGGGGGGGGGGGGGGGGGTTTAAATTCCCAGCCCCGACGAACAGGTTGACCGGTTCCTCAACCAGTCCACCGCCTAGTCAACGATCATGGTCAACAATCAATTTTTCCAAATTTTGTTGCATTTTCTTGTCTCGTGATCCTCTCCACTACCCTTTTCAGTTGAAATCCCCAATTTTTGATGTCCAATGCCACGAGAATTTTGATTTTTGGTCAAAATTTGACCTCTTTCCTAGGATTATTTCTATATGATTCATATGATATGAATTTCACGCAATCATAGGGTATATTCAAGTGGAATATCAACAAGAATTCATCAAACAATCATTTGATCATAAAGAAATCACCCCTCATTGTCTTCGAATATCAACAAATTGCTCTTTACTTAGGGTTTTTGTAAAAATATCGGCAAGTTGATATTTTGTGCTTACAAATTCAAGTGTAATGTCACCCTTTTGTGCATGGTCTCTAAGAAAATGATGTCTTATCTTTATATGCTTAGTCCTAGAGTGTTGTACCAGATTTTTTGAAATGTTTATGGCACTAGTGTTATCACATTTTATAGGAACATGATCAAAAATCAAATTGAAATCACTAAGTGTTTGTTTCATCCAAAGGATTTGTGCACAACATAAACCGGCTGCTATGTATTCGGCTTCCGCCGTAGACAAAGCAACCGAATTTTGCTTCTTACTATGCCATGAAACAAGTGAGTGTCCTAGGAAATGACAAGTGCCACTAGTGCTTTTCCTCTCAACTTTACAACCGGCAAAGTCGGCATCCGAGTATCCAATCAATTCAAAGTTATCACCCTTAGGATACCATAGGCCTATGTCCATAGTCCCTTTTAAATATCTAAGAATTCATTTTACATCACTTAAATGAGATTCCTTAGGACAAGATTGAAATCTAGCACACAAGCATACACTATACATGATGTTGGGTCTACTAACGGTCAAATATAGCAAAGAACCTATCATGCCTCTATACATAGTTGAGTTGACGGGTTTACCTTTTTCATCCATGTCAAGCTTGATGGATGAACTCATTGGAGTCTTCATTGTTTTGGCTTCCTCTATATTGAACCTTTTGAGGAGATCTCTTATATACTTTGCTTGATTGATGAAGGTTCCTTCCTTTAGTTGCTTGATTTGAAGTCCAAGGAAGAAGTTGAGTTCTCCCATCATGCTCATTTCGAACTCAATATGCATGCATTTAGAGAATTCTTCACAAAGAGGGACATTAGTAGCTCCAAAAAATGATATCATCAACGTATATTGTACTAAGAGCATGTCATTTTCTTTGGTTTTTATGAAAAGAGTTGTGTCAATTTTTCCCATTTTAAAACCCTTTTTCAAAAGAAATTTACTCAATCTTTCATACCATGCTCTAGGTACTTGTTTCAAACCTTAAAGTGCCTTTTTAAGTCTAAAAACACGATTAGGAAAGTTAAAACTTTGAAAACTAGGTGGTTGTTCAACATATACCTCTTCATTTATAAAGCCATTTAAGAAGGCACTTTTCACATCGATTTGATATAAAACAAAGTCTTTAAAACATGCAAAGGCAAGTAGCATCCTAATGGCTTCCAATCTAGCTACGGGAGCAAAGGTTTCTTCATAATCTATCCCTTCTTCTTGATTAAAACCTTGGGCTACCAATCTTGCTTTATTCCTTATAATTATGTCATTTTCATCCATTTTATTTCTAAAGACCCATCTAGTTCCAATAACACTTTGATTTTGAGGTATAGGCACTAATTCCCATACTTCACTTCTTTCAAATTGGTTTAACTCTTCTTGCATGGCAATCATCCAATTTTCATCAACTAGAGCATCTTTTATATTTTTAGGTTCAATTTGAGAGATAAAAGCAAGATTATTGCAAATATTTCTAAGAGATGATCTAGTTCTTACCCCACTAGATGGATTACCTATAATTTGATCTTGTGGGTGGTTGATGACAAACTTCCAATCTTTAGGGAGGTCGTGGCTTGATTCACCTTGCACTTGTTGAGGAGGAGGTAGTGCCAAAGGTGATTCTTCTTTCTTGGGATCCTCTATAACTTCTTCTTATTGCCTTCTATCTTCAATTTGTAATTTTCCCATGGAGGTCTCCAAGCCTAAATCATCATCAAAGCTCTCTCTTTGTTGGAGAGAATTGTTAGATTCATAAAAAATAACATGGATGGACTCCTCAACAACCATGGTTCTTTTGTTAAAAACTCTAAAGGCTTTACTTGAAGTTGAGTAACCAAGAAAAATTCCAACATCCGATTTTGCATCAAATTTTCCAAGATTGTCTTTGGTGTCTAATATAAAGCATTTGCACCCAAAGACTTTGAAATAGCTAATGTTGGGTTTCTTGTTTTTCCAAAGCTCATAGGGAGTTTTCTTAATAATAGGCCTTAATAAAATTCTATTTAAAACATAACAAGAAGTGTTAACCGCTTCGGCCCAAAAGTATTTTGGTAAATTGTTTTCATTTAGCATGGTTCTAGCCATTTCTTGAAGAGTTCTATTTTTCCTTTCAACTACCCCATTTTGTTGAGGAGTTCTAGGAGCCGAAAAGTTGTGGTTAATACCATGCTCATTGCAATAGTCTTCAAAATCAATATTTTCAAATTCTTTCCCATGATCACTTCTTATGCAAGTAATTGTAAAACCTTTTTCATTTTGAACCTTGCTGGAAAACTTTGAAAACTCATAAAAGATTTCATTCTTTTGACTTAAAAAATAAGACCCAAGTGTATCTAGAGAAGTCATCCACAATAACAAAAGCATAAGATTTTCCTCCAAGGCTTGGTGTCCTAGAGGGACCAAATAAATCCATATGCAACAATTCAAAAGGTCTAGTTGTTGAAATGAAATTTTTGTTTTTAAAAGAGTTTTTGATTTGATTTCCCATTTAACAAGCTTCACAAACTTTGTCTTTTTGAAAATTTATTTTGAGAAGACCTCTAACAAGTTCATCTTTGTTGAGTTGGGAAATGAGGTCCATGTTAGCATGTCCCAACCTCCTATGCCACAACCAACTTTGATCATGCATGCTTGAAAAACATCTATCATGGCCATCATATTTTGAAATATTTATTGCATAAACATTATCACATCTATCGCCCATGACGATGGTTTTATCATTTTGAATATCTTTGATGATGCAATGAGATGCTTCAAAAATCACTTTAAAACCTTTGTCACAAAGTTGACTTACTCTCAAAAGATTATGTTTTAAACCATCCACTAATAAAACACTTTCAATAAGAAATGATGTGCCATTACCAATGTTGCCTTGACCAATAATCCTTCCTTTTGAATTGTCTCCAAAGGTAACGTATCCTCCCTTTCTCTTTGTAAGGAAAGAAAACTTGGATTCATCCCCGGTCATGTGTCTTGAGCATCCACTATCCAAGAACCACTTATCCTTCTTTGATCCTTACAAAATAAAATTTAAGTTGATTTAGGTACCCATATCTTTTTGGGTCCTTGAGGGTTAGTGACCTTGGATTTCTCAACCCAAACCTTTTTAGCTTTAGCATTTGAAGTCTTTTAAGAACCATTTCTTAAGGGACATGTACTACTAATGTGCCCTCGTCTTCCACAAAAGTTGCAAGTGGTGGAAGGACTTGCACTTGTGGATTCTTTTACAAAGTAGTTTTTAAAATGCTTTTGATTTTTTAATGATTTGAATCCTAGTCCTTGTTTGTCAAAGACACATTTTTGGCTAGCTAAGATCAGCTCAAAAGATTTTTGTCCACAAGAGAAAATTGAAAGAGAGGAGGTTAACCATTCATTTTTCTTTTTCAAAATCTCATTTTCACTCCTCAAAATCTCATTTTCTTTTTCAAGATGAGTTTTAGATATTTCAACATTGAAAATTTTTCTTTCACTTCTTCAAGTTCCTTTTCAAGTTCTTGAATTTTCTTTTTAAGAAAATTATTTTTCAAACTAAGTTTTTCAAAATCCTCATATAATTCTTCAAAAACATTATGCATATCTGCACTATGAAAGAAATGAGAGCTTTTTGATCAAGAACATGTATGTAAGCTATTGAATGCAAGTGTTCTTTTCTCAATAAATGAAGTGGAGCTCTCAATTTATAGGTTTCTAAGCTCGGGAGTCAAAAACAACAAAAGGTAACCTTGTTCGGTTGAGCTAGGGGTCGACCGGTTCACCAGTTGTTGGAGCATTTAATGCATGACAGGTTACCGTTGCCTCAACCAGACCTCGACCGGACCTCGACTAGTAAGAGAAACACCTCGACCGAGAAGAGAAGGCTACTGGGAGAGAGAGAGAGAGAGAAGGTTTTTAACTTCCCTCGACCCGTCCTCAACCGGACGAGCACAACCGTCGATCGGTTCCTCAACCAGTTGAGCCGGTTGGGCATAGCCTCCACCGGTTGAGCCTTTTTGACCTCGAAAACCTATTTTTCTTATTCCTTTCTTTTCTAACACTTAGGCAAGGTCTTTAGGTAAATTATTAAGCCAATTATAAAACATTTTGCCTAAAGTACATTAGTTAGAAACTAGGGTTTTAATGAAATCGAAGTTTTAAAGAATAAACTGAGTTTCTAAGATGCATGAAATGTATGAAAATCCTAAGTGCACTCATGTATTCATCTTACATTAGTTTTCTATGATCAAAAGTCTTCCAAGCGTCTTGATCTTGTATCCATTTGGTCATTTGATGAATTTTTGAGTTTATACTTGAGATTCTTAAACATTTAAACCAATTAGTCACTTAACCATGGTTTGTTATCATCAAAACCCGATTAGGAGAACCCTTGGGCTAATAGAGGGCAATAAGAAAAAGTAAAAAATTATTAGTTTGGAGCCTAGTTGCATGAATCCTTTTGCCAATGTTTATATAAATAGAGTTAGTTCTTTATCTTAATACAATGTTTATAACAACATATTGCTATAGTTTCTAACTCAAGGTCTTCTTTTGGTTTTATGTTGAAAATATGCTCTGCACTGCTTCTTAATTCCATCTCGATATGCTCTTCCTCCCTTCAACCATCCAAATCCTACTCATGTAAAGAGTGAAGGCAGAAATGAGAGACTAAGGTTTTGGTACAAATTGATGTTATATATGAATTATTTCATTTCATTGTTTCTGTGTCTTATAATTGTTTTTCTACCTTTGCAGGTATTTAATCAGTGACTTTAGTAATCACCTCCTATCATACCTCATGGCCTCTGTATTTGGCATGCACTAGAAAGAAAATGTTAAGGATTGTTTCTAGTGAAGTGAACAATTCAACATTCCCAATCTAAGAACCTTATCTCACTTGCCATATGCATTGCTAGTATGCATTAGAATGTAAAAGCTTTTTTATTTTTTCCTATCATTTTTGTGTGCTAAGTGTTCTATTATGCCTTTAGTCCAAATGATTCAACTGAATAAAGACATCATATTCAGTTAGAAGTCGAGCAATTTTAGATGTTTTTGCCATGCCATTTGATATGATTGCCAAACTGATCAACAAAGACAAGTTACAAATCCTTATAAACCTCAATGGTTATACCAAGGTATATAGTTTTAGTATAATTTAATTGTTTTTGTTAATAATGTAAATAATTATGTATCATCTTAGTTTTTAGCTTAGTATGCTACTCTATTTTTTTTTTTTTTTGGGCATATCGTTATGGTATCAGTTACAACACATGTTTAAAGCTGAATGCCCTTAGGGAGTTTAGTTTGTGAAATCTATTTATAATGTTTACCATTTAATCCCTCTAGCTTTGCTATGAGTTTGGTGAGACTAGTGGGGAGGCCCTAGTATATAGGGCCCATTAGCTCAGAAACTGTTGTCATTCTTAAAACACTAAAAGGTTCCTTTGGAAAAGAACCTAAAACTCAAGTCCTGTGCCTTGGCTATTTTTGTTATGGTTGGTTACTCCCCCCCCCCCTCCCCCAAATGGGTTATTAAAGATGACCATTTTGCACACACTGTAAATACTATAATATAGAATTCACTAACCTTTTTGAATGCTCTCATGGCCTAAAATTTTGCATTTTTTGTTTATGAGGTGAATTCTTAACTCATTTGTAAGTATTATGTATTATTATTACTATTTCACTCTTTTACTTTTGTTTAGAGGTTTAGAGTTTGACTGTATATCTATTTATTTGATTATGTGGTTTTAGGTCTCAAAATAGGAATTGATTTTTGCTTTAAAAATAGAAACACAAAATAGATATATTTCAATGGAGTAATCTTGCAAACTGTGGCTTAACTTTTTTTTTTTCCTATGAAAATTGAACTTATTTTTAGGAAAAAAAAAGTCAAATATTATTTTTTACATTTTCAAAGATGCCAACCTTCAAATATTGATAATTCTTAAAAAAATGAGATTTTTTTAGATTGTTTTATTTTTTTTCTTTTTCGTTTTCAAAATGCTTATCTTTCTTCATGGACAAACTCCTCTACAATATAATAGGTTTCACAGAGGAGCAAGAAGCTCTTGTGGTGAAGTCTTGGAATTCAATGAAGAAGAATGCTGGAGAGTTGGGTCTTAAATTCTTCTTGAAGTAAATAAAAATTTCTTTATTCTTCTCTACATGTTGATAATTACCTTATTTCTTGATGATATATAAAAAATTGAATAAAGCTTTGGTTTCTGATTGGGAAGTGTTGGGTTCAATTTTAATAGAATATTTGAGATTGCTCCATCAGCTCAGAAATGGTTCTCATTCCTGATGAACTCAAAGGTTCCTTTGGAGAAGAACCTAAAGCCCAAGTCCCATGCCATGGTTGTTTTTGTTATGGTAAGTTACTCTTTCCCCCCACCCTCAAATGGGTTATTAAAGATGACCATTGATTACTACCAAAAAGTGCTATTTTGTAGACCTAATTATAATGGTTTTAAGCACCTTTGGGTAGTAATCATATTCATTTAACCCAATTAATTCATTAAGGTCCTTAGTAATTGGTTTTAACCATTTTGTGGCAAGTTTTCATGTTTATATCAGCTTATGAATCAATTCAAGCATGCCAAATGATGGAGGAGCTACTTGGACAAGTTAAAGCAACCTTCAAGCTACACCAAAGCAATCCGAGAATGAGGGAGAGCTGTATATAGTTCATGGCAAAGCTTTTGGAAGCTCAAATTCATGAAGAACCAAGCTTTGGAGCTCCATAGCCCTTTGCCAAAGTTGTTCAAAGTAAGCAAGGAAAGAACAAAAGAGAAGCAAAGGGAAGCAAAGAGGAAAACAGAGGACAGCAGCTGCAGTCTTCTTTTGCACTTTTGGAGCACTTCCCGAAGTCCATTTTCTACATGCTATATACCATTTCAAAGATCAGGAAGTCAAGAATCCAATGTTTCAAACCGTGTACGATTTGGAGCTGAAACGAGGAAGATATGGCCTTCGGAAGGCAACTGCTCCAGGCTTGGGCGAAACTCGCACACCCCCTCAGCTGTGCGAATGGTGTGCGAAAGGTGTGCGAAACTCGCACACCCCCTTTCGTGGTGCGAATTTTCCCCTGTTTCTGCCGACTCCACACGAGATCTTTTCTTTTGGATATTTTTGTATAAATTTCCATTCTTCTCCTTGTAATCCACCAATCATAAGATTTCTTAGCTAGGAAGGTTGGAAAAACTTCTCTATATATACTCCCTTGCATCTGATTACTACCAAAAAGTGATATTTTGTAGACCTAATTATAATGGTTTTAAGCACCTTTGAGTAGTAATCATATTCATTTAACCCAATTAATTCATTAAGGTCCTTAGTAATTAGTTTTAACCATTTTGTGGCAAGTTTTCATGTTTATATCAGCTTATGAATCAATTCAAGCATGCCAAATGATGGAGGAGCTACTTGGACAAGTTAAAGCAACCTTCAAGCTACACCAAAGCAATCCTAGAATGAGGGAGAGCTGTATATAGTTCATGGAAAAGCTTTTGGAAGCTCAAATTCATGAAGAACCAAGCTTTGGAGCTCCATAGCCCTTTGCCAAAGTTGTTCAAAGTAAGCAAGGAAAGAACAAAAGAGAAGCAAAGGGAAGCAAAGAGGAAAACAGAGGACAGCAGCTGCAGTCTTCTTTTGCACTTTTGGAGCACTTCCCGAAGTCCATTTTCTACATGCTATATACCATTTCAAAGATCAGGAAGTCAAGAATCCAATGCTTCAAACCGTGTACGATTTGGAGCTGAAACGAGGAAGATATGGCCTTCGGAAGGCAACTGCTCCAGGCTTGGGCGAAACTCGCACACCCCCTCAGCTGTGCGAATGGTGTGCGAAAGGTGTGCGAAACTCGCACACCCCCTTTCGTGGTGCGAATTTTCCCCTGTTTCTGCCGACTCCACACGAGATCTTTTCTTTTGGATATTTTTGTATAAATTTCCATTCTTCTCCTTGTAATCCACCAATCATAAGATTTCTTAGCTAGGAAGGTTGGAAAAACTTCTCTATATATACTCCCTTGCATCTGATTACTACCAAAAGTGATATTTTGTAGACCTAATTATAATGGTTTTAAGCACCTTTGAGTAGTAATCATATTCATTTAACCCAATTAATTCATTAAGGTCCTTAGTAATTAGTTTTAACCATTTTGTGGCAAGTTTTCATGTTTATATCAGCTTATGAATCAATTCAAGCATGCCAAATGATGGAGGAGCTACTTGGACAAGTTAAAGCAACCTTCAAGCTACACCAAAGCAATCCGAGAATGAGGGAGAGCTGTATATAGTTCATGGCAAAGCTTTTGGAAGCTCAAATTCATGAAGAACCAAGCTTTGGAGCTCCATAGCCCTTTGCCAAAGTTGTTCAAAGTAAGCAAGGAAAGAACAAAAGAGAAGCAAAGGGAAGCAAAGAGGAAAACAGAGGACAGCAGCTGCAGTCTTCTTTTGCACTTTTGGAGCACTTCCCGAAGTCCATTTTCTACATGCTATATACCATTTCAAAGATCAGGAAGTCAAGAATCCAATGCTTCAAACCGTGTACGATTTGGAGCTGAAACGAGGAAGATATGGCCTTCGGAAGGCAACTGCTCCAGGCTTGGGCGAAACTCGCACACCCCCTCAGCTGTGCGAATGGTGTGCGAAAGGTGTGCGAAACTCGCACACCCCCTTTCGTGGTGCGAATTTTCCCCTGTTTCTGCCGACTCCACACGAGATCTTTTCTTTTGGATATTTTTGTATAAATTTCCATTCTTCTCCTTGTAATCCACCAATCATAAGATTTCTTAGCTAGGAAGGTTGGAAAAACTTCTCTATATATACTCCCTTGCATCTGATTACTACCAAAAAGTGATATTTTGTAGACCTAATTATAATGGTTTTAAGCACCTTTGAGTAGTAATCATATTCATTTAACCCAATTAATTCATTAAGGTCCTTAGTAATTGGTTTTAACCATTTTGTGGCAAGTTTACATGTTTTTATCAGCTTATGAATCAATTCAAGCATGCCAAATGATGGAGGAGCTACTTGGACAAGTTAAAGCAAGGATTTTGGAAGTTTACAGGCTTGAATTTCAAGTGGAAACACGAGCACAAACAAGAACAATGGAGAAGAGGAAAACAGAGGACAGCAGCTGCAGTCTTCTTTCGCACTTTTGGGGCACTTGCCGAAGTCCATTTTCTACATACTATATACCATTTCAAAGCTCAGGAAGTCTAGAATCCAACGCTTCAAACCGTGTACAATTTGGAGCTGAAATGAGGAAGATATGGCCTTCGGAAGACAACTGCATCAAACCTTGCGAAAATTTCGCAAGGTGAATTTCTCCTTGCGAAATTTCGCAAGGGGATTTTCCTCATGGTGCGAAATTTTGCCATTTCGCAACATTGCGAAATTTCGCAAGGAGAAATTCACCTTGCGAAAATGCCAAATTTCCTCTGTTTCTCCACGCACGCACCACCGACTTCCCATATATTTTTAGCTTGATATTTTCTCGTGTAAATTCCTTTTGTAACCTTGTATTCAGCTGACATAAGGCTTTATCTTGTAATTTTGCTATATATAGAGGTGCACAACGCCTCCAGGAGGATAGATATGGATTGGGGGAGATCGATCCTCTGTACATTAGCTTAGAAATATAAAGCTTTTTTTTTTTCTCTTTCTCCGGTTCTTCCCCATTTCTATTTTCTTAGTAGCCAAACAGCCTCTGAGGACTTTTCCTCAGAGGATGATTGGCTAAAACTTTTAAGTTTCTCAAAGTATGGATGTTATGTGATGGCTTGGATGTAATCCCATGGAAATTTCTCACACCTGGAAGGTAAGGTAGTCGTTTTTCATTAATGGTTCATTAATGCAAAGTTTGGTTTTTATTTCCTTTGGACAACTTCCAACGGCCAATACTTGATAAGGTTTTGGATTTCTATCCATTAGTTATCTCCTACGAGCTATTGGAAGGTGAGGTTTTCAATTCCAAGTTTTGCATTAATCCATTAGAACCAATTTCAATGGCCATTGAAAGGTGAGTTTATCACCTGGGATGACTTTGAGTTGCCAATATTTGGTAAGCTTTTGGCTTTAGATCATTAGTTATCTCTTACGAGCCATTCAAAGGAAGTCTAAGGTGAATAACCATTAATGAAATTCACTACCATTTTTTTTGCCATTTTAAAGGATTAAAACTTGATTTGCTAAATCCATACCGATTCGAGAAGCAAGCATCACCATAGTTGCAACCCCAACGCGAGGAGCCTATCCTGAGATTTCCAAATTGCATAAGAGCCAGAGCATAGCTATCCTATCTTTGAGAAACTTGTTTTTACACCCTTTCATTTTAGTCTTTAATGTTAGCTTAAATTAGTTTAAATCTTTCTAAAACATTTACATCTTCTTTTAAAGCTAACATCCATAAGAAAATCACCTATTTTCCTATTTTGAATATCACTCGTGTTTGCGAAAACCCTTCCCAGTGAACGATCCTAGAACCACTATGCTATAGTAGCTTGGCTATTTTAGTAATAGTATTTAAGGTATAAATTTTGTTGATACGCCTTTAAAGCTAAGCTACCATGAGTCGCATCAGCATCCGTTGAAACACATATGTAATATAATTATTGAAATATATAGAATCAACGTACAGAGCCTTGCTCTGTTTTTCCTTCTCTTTCTTTCTCATTTTCTTAGTAGCCAAACATCCTTGGTGGATGAAATCCCCAAGGATGAGAGGCTAAAACCTTTTAAGTTTCTCAAAGTATGGATGTTATGTGATGGATTGGATGCAATCCCATGGAAATTTCTCGCACCCGGAAGGTAAGATAGTCGTTTTTCATTAATGGTTCATTAATGCAAAGTTTGGTTTTTATTTCCTTTGGACAACTTCCAACGGCCAATACTTGATAAGCTTTTGGATTTCTATCCATTAGTTATCTCCTACGAGCTATTGGAATGTGAGGTTTTCAATTCCAAGTTTTGCATTAATCCGTTAGAACCAATTTCAATGGCCATTGAAAGGTGAGTTTATCACCTGGAATGACTTTGAGTTGCCAATATTTGGTAAGCTTTTAGCTTTAGACTATTAGTTATCTCTTACGAGCCATTCAAAGGAAGTCTAAGGTGAATAACCATTGATGAAATTCACTATCATCTGTTTTGTCATTTTAAAGGATTAAAACTTGATTTGCTAAATCCATACCGGTTCGGGAAGCAAGCATCACCATAGTTGCAACCCCAACGCGAGGAGCCTATCCTGAGATTTCCAATTTGCATAAGAGCCAGAGCATAGCTATCCTATATTTGAGAAACTTGTTTTTACACCCTTTCATTTTAGTCTTTAATGTTAGCTTAAATTAGTTTAAATCTTTCTAAAACATTTACATCTTCTTTTAAAGCTAACATCCATAAGAAAATCACCTATTTTCCTAATTTGAATATCACTCGTGTTTGCGAAAACCCTTCCCAGTGAACGATCCTAGAACCACTATGCTATAGTAGCTTGGCTACTTTAGTAATAGTATTTAAGGTATAAATTTTGTTGATACGCCTTTAAAGCTAAGCTACCATGAGTCGAATCAACCATATATAAAATTTGAGGATTATGAACATTACAATAATTAGAAAGAAAAAAAAAAACCCTTATTCTAATCATCTGTAGATGTGAATCCTACTCTTTTATAGCTCATAATATAGGTGGACTTTTTAACCAAACCCCACCAATATAGAATATTTCAATTATATTCCTATTGGATCTTACATTAAAATTTTATAATGTTCTTACAAAAAATGAAAAGTACCCTCTAATAATTTTCTAGTCGTCCAACATGCCTTCCCTACAGCCATCCAAAGACCACATTATTGATCCTCCTCAATTACCTTTTTCTAAGTCTCTTCTCATTTGAAAATCACAAAGTAGTCAACATGATTATACAAAATTTACTTAGTTTAAAAGGGGGAGAATCTTCGAAAATATTGTTCAAACAAATCTCCTCATTATTCCCATCCAACCAACTTCAACCGTGAAAAATTCTATAACTTTGTGCAGACTTGTGAATTAGTTGTTCAACTTCAAAAAACCAGCAAAGTGATAGTGAGAGATTCAACCGTGAAGAAATTAGGTGTTGTTCACTACAAATCCGGTGTCCTTGATGAACACTATGAGGTATATATAGGTATCATGAAGTGTATGAAA
This sequence comes from Vitis riparia, assembly GCF_004353265.1. Lineage (NCBI taxonomy): Eukaryota > Viridiplantae > Streptophyta > Magnoliopsida > Vitales > Vitaceae > Vitis > Vitis riparia. Next base: position 12,318,821 of record NC_048439.1, read on the forward strand.
TTTTCAAGATGCTGCAACTCTTTCAATCTAATGATGTACAAATAATTTTTGAACCGAAAAATTAATTATTCTGATCATATAAGTTATAAAGTTTGCATTGTTAGAAACAATAAAAGAAAGCAGTTCCTGAAACATGGTCACCAGAAATTAAGAATGCATGGGGAGAAGCTTATGATCAGTTGGTTGCTGCTATCAAATCATAGATGTAGTCGTCCTCTTAGATGTTTGCGATCGAATCATCTATGCAATAAGATTGAATAAGTGTATTGATACACAGGAGCTTATTTGTTTTGGTTGCGTTTTTTGTTTACTCATTAGGTGTGTGTTGGAATAAATCTTTGAAAAAGTCTCAATATTTGTTCATAGTTTTGAGAAGATAGCTATTTTTTCTATTGTGTTTTGTTTGGTTGAAAGGAAAGAAAATTTAAAGATTTTGTTCCATCTTTTTAGGAACAAATAACCTCATTTTATAAGGAACAAGATTTCATTTCTTGCAAAACAAACAAGATTTCTTGAATTTTTTTTTTCTTTTAGTTCAGATTTGTTCTTTGTCCATCGTCCATAGTAAGGTTCACCAACTATCAAGACAACCTATTTTTTCTTATTCAATCATGTTCTACAACTTTTTGGACATAATATGCTACCTACTGCCATCTTTTACACACACATAGGATGAGAACTAAAAATCATATAATTCTAGAAATTGACAAAAAAGTTTGAAGTAAACTATTGGTGCTATTGCATGGATTCCCTTGCAAACTGATTGAATCTTACTATACTTGCAATTTGGATGGGTTATTCATCTATCAATATGTCTAATCCGAGAGTGGGTTAGGAATTCTTAACATATGCCAAGCGAGGTTATCAAACAAAATAATTATTTTAGAGTTTGTGCTATAGAAATCAATCTGCTAAACATTAATTTTAACCTATGAGTGTTTCTTGCATTTGCACTAATCATTTCCCTTTGATGAACTCGAATTATGATAATAAGAATAAAGCAGTTGAGATATATCCACTATTCTAACTTGTTAGGAAATTTTTGTTTCAGTTGTGTGAACCAATACATAAGCTTATTGGAACAATCCATTGTCCCCCAACAAATGAACTAGATGATAGAAACTAGGACAACACAACCCAAGCAATACATCAAATTTAGCAATTTATAAGTATAGATAATGGAAAAACCTATAACAGAAGCTTGTTTGGATTTTGCAAAAATAATATGATATCATTTTTGCTTTGTCTAGGTGTCAATCATTGAGTTTACCTGAACACTAGGTTCTTCTAAAAGAACACTCCACAAATCTTTTGTCTTTGCATTTTTGCCAGCACATCTCTTCATGTAAGTGCTCATGGACCTCTACTTCCGAAAGCAGCTAAAAGGTAAAAAATGAACCAAAAAAAAAAATGTTATCTATCAATCATCATAAAATAAAATAATCTAATTTAGGAAGTGTGGATCAGGATGAATACAGAGTAAATGACATACTCCTTATGGCTAACAATATTGTGTCATAGAGGAATGCACCATAGATATAAGTAATGTAGGGAAATAAACATTTTTGAACATTTCATTAGTTCCTACTTTAAGAGGAAGACATAAGTTTGCATACCACCACGACCAAACAATCTAGAAGTGTTTTCCCAATAGTATGACCATTTCAATGACTAACATGCACCTGCAGGGTATGAAAATGAAATTTTCATAAATTTTTTTGTTGACTCTAAGAAAAAACATCATCTACTTCAACATGAATGCAAACAAGACTATAAACATTTGAATGACATCATGTGGTAAATAAGACCATAAACATAATGCTAGAAGGTAGTGAAGAATAATATCTTTAAGATAATTAAAAACTAAGCAAATAATAAATTATATGCGAGTAGAAATCAAGCATAGTAGCCAGTTTACAACAAAAAAACAAGGTCCAATAAGGTTGGCAAAGGAACTCCCCAATGTTCACAAATGAAGTAACTAAGGTTCACAAATGAAGTTTTGAAGATTCACTAAGGTAGTACCTAAGATTCACTAAGGTAGTACCTAAGGTTGATTAAGGTAGTACGCAAGGTTTAGTAACCACTATACCTAAGATGAACCAACTAACCACCCTAATAAAACATAATGTCATGCTCAATTCTATGTGCAATTAAAGACGTTGTAAGTTCCATCCCAGTTGAATACAACTTGTCGATCCTATGGTTGACAAAGATAGTACCTAATGTTAATAAAGAAACTTCCCAATGTTCACAAATGAATTATGTAATGTCCACAAATGAAGTTTTGCGGCTTCACACAGGTAGTACCCAAGTCTAACTAAGGTAATACTAAGGTCAGTTAAGGTAGTACCTAAGGTATAGTCACGACTATATCAAAGGTGCACTTAATATCACACTCTAATGTTCACAAATCAAGTAGGTAATGTCCACAAATCAAGTTTCAAGGCTTCACACAAGTAGTACCCAAGTCTAACTAAGGTAGTACCTAAGGTCGGGTAAGGTAGTAGCTAAAGTAGATTAAGATAGGTCCTAAAGGCTACTAAGGTAGTACCTAAGGTACAGTTATGACTATATCAAAGGTGCACATAATGTCATGCTCTAATGTTCACAAATCAAGTAAATAATGTCCACAAATGAAGTTTCAAGGCTTCACACAGGTAGTTTCCAAGTCTAACTAAGGTAGTACCTAAGGTCGGTTAAGGTAGTACCCATGGATTGAAAAATCAGATTTTATCAGCAATATTTCACCAATATAACGGATATTGGGTGGCCTCAAAATGAAATTCAACGCTAATTATCGAACAGGAGGAATATCGGCAAAAAAATCGACAAAATCAGCGAAATATTGACAATATATCGGTTTAGAACCGATAAATTGGTGAAAAAAACTGAGTGTGAAGCGATGCACAGAGCAGTGGAGAAAGCCTGTCAAAATATTGGAGATATATCGACGATATATTGGATATATCGATGATATATCAGATATATCGATGAAAATATCGGATATATCGCCCTTATATCGGAGATTTTTTTGAAAGCTTTTTTTTGTTTTAAATATTTATTCTTTTTTATTTTTTAATTTATTTTTTATTTTAAAGCTATATTATCATTTTATTTTTTAATACTTTTTATATTTATCTCATTTATGCATGGTATGTTCGTACTTACAATCAATACTATCAAAACTCCATGTCTTGGTATGAATATGGTCTTCAACAAGATGGGCTCTCTTCATCTAACAATATGATGGAACCACATCGATCTTCATTTTAGTATTAAGGACTATTGAAATGTCATATGTATTATGTTTATGTGTAAATTGTTTTCATTTAATAAAATCAAATATTTCTTAACTCAATTCTAATTTTCTTAGTGTACAATTCCAAAATTCATATTTTATATTCTTAAAATTCAAGTATCGTAAACTGTTTACCAATATTTTTTTTTCTTTGACCATATTTATGTCAATTACACTTATAACATAACTTTAACATGTATATTCTTGCTTATTTGATCATTCTTTGGATTTTTCTAAGCATTCCCATCAATTTTGGATAATTTTTGTCTCACCAATATTTGTGTAAAAATATCCACCAATATTTCTATGATATTTCTGATATATCCATAAAATCCAAGTACCGATATATTCATGTTTACTGATATTTCAATCCATGGTAGTACCTAAGGTAGATTAAGGTAGTACCTAAGTCACAATTACAACTATATCAAAGGTGCACATAATGTCATGCTCTAATGTTCACAAATCAAGAAAGTAATTTCCACAAATGAAGTTTCGAGGCTTCACACAGGTAGTACCCAAGTCTAACTAAGGTTGGTTAATATAGTACCTAAGGTAGATTCAGGTAGTACCTAAGGGTTACTAAGGTAGTACCTAAGGTACAATCATCACTATATCAAAGGTACACATAATGTTGTGCTCTAATGTTAAAAACTAAAGTAAGTAATGTCCACAGATGAAGTTTCAAGGCTTCACATAGGTAGTACCCATAATTAACTAAGTTAGTACCTAAGGTCAATTAAGGTTGTACCTAAGGTAGATAGCTAGTATCTAAGGGTTACTAAGGTAGTACCTAAGGTGTAGTCACCATTATATCAAAGGTGCACATAATGTCATGCCTTAATGTTCACAAATGAAGTTCGAGGCTTCACACAAGTAGTATCCAAGTTTAATTATGGTAATACCTAAGGTTAGCTAAGGTAGTATCTAAGGTAGATTAAGGTAGTAGGTAAAGGTTACTAAGGTAGTAGATAAAGGTTACTAAGGTAGTACCTAAAGGTTCCTAAACAGGTTCCAAAACTCCAACCTACATTTTTCTTTCTTGTCTACTTTCTTAGCAACCAAATGCAACACTTCATCCTAAGAACGCCTAGTTAAAAGACAGCTTCAATAGGCGCAATTGTGATTCTGATTTTGCTATAGCAGAGTGTAATTGAATGGAAAGTTGAAATCCAAAAATATTGGTTTCCTTAAAAAATATCTCGTATTCCTGTCATTTTGTCACTTTTTTCCCTAACCCCTACCCGAAATTTGAAAATAATTAATTTTTAGTAATTGCAACTAGGCTCCAAACTAATAATTTTTTACTTTTTCCTTGTTGCCTTCTTTAAACATTAGCATTAGTAATATCAACATGAACAACAATTAGTAAATTAGTTCAACATCAGTGTTATTATTTGTGAGGAAGAAATAAATAAAAGTTACAAACCAATATAACAGACCAGCATCATAGTAACCTCTTCCAATTTGTGCTAACATTTGTAAGAAGTTATGACTATAGTATGAACTTGTAAAGTCATTCACATAAAAAAGAAAAAAAATTGAATGGAAAATTCATAAAGAATAAAAGCACTATAAGATTGTGAGATAAAAAACATAAGAGTTTTTCACTGACTTGATACCCATGCCAAAAGTATAGATACGAGGACAAATTAGGCCTCTGTTTCTGAGTTGACTTTCTAGAACATTACAAATGTGTCTTCCATCTTCAACAACCTCATCAATAATGACGAAAATGAGAGGCATTAGAAAGTAATGAAGTAAAAAAAATAAAAATCTCTAAATTTAACCTCTAAATGAAAAAAAAAATTATTAGTTTAAGTTTCATTAGCAAAGATTTCACCAGAGAGGTTCAAGCTTTGAACATTGAGAGAGGTAACATAGAGAGGTGGAAGCGTTGGATCTGAAGGTGGCAATGGAAAATACGACGATGATAGTAAGGAAGAGGTGTTGGCCATGGTAAGTGTGATAGTGAGTGGGAGAGAGACGATTTAAGGGGAACACTTGAGTTTCTTTCACTGAATTGACTGTCTCATGTCGGGGTTAGGGCAAAATGAGAGGAAGACAAGAAATCTTGTTTCGAAAATAGGGAAATTTCAAATGACACTCTGTTCGGGTGATGAGGAAGTCAAAGAAAGAGAGAAATGTTGTTTGGGAAATTTCAAACTACAATAATGCAATGTGGATACTAATATGGAGATTGGGTAAGGGAAAAGTGGGTATAAAAAACCACTCAACACTGAGTGCATAAAAATCATATATTTTTCCATATTAATGGGGGAATCTTGGATTTCTAATTTTTAGGTTCTGAAAACCCTATTATCACCAAATGGGCAACCCAAAACACAAGTTTCCTTAAAAGGTTTGTCTTCAAACCATTCAGCAACTCCAGGAAAGGATAATAAGAATAAAGCAATTCAAATATATCCACTATTTTAACTTGTCAAGAAATTTTTGTTCTTGTTGTGTGATCCAATACAAAGCTTATTTGAACAATCCATTGTCCCTCAACAAACAAACTAGATGACAAAACCTAGGACAACACAACCCAAGCAATACATCAAATTTAGCATTTTATAAGTATATATAATGGAAAAACCTATAACAAAAGCATGTTTGGATTTTATAAAAATAATATATCATTTTTGCTTTGTCCAAGTGTTAATCATTAAGTTCACTTGAACACTAGATTCTTCTAAAAGAACACTCCAAAAATATTCTCTCTTTGCATTTTTGCCATCACATCTCTTCATGTCTATGCTCATGGACCTCTACTTTAGAAAGCAGCTAAAAGGTAAAAAATGAATAAAAAAATGTTATCTATCAATCATCACAAAATAAAATAGTCTAATTCAGGAAGTATGGATTAGGATGACTACAGAGTAAATGACATACTCCTTATGACTAACAATATTGTGTCATAGAGGAATGCACCATAGACGTAAGTGATGCCGGGAAATAAACATTTTTGAACATTTCATTAGTTCCTCTTTAAGAGGAAGACATAAGTTTGCATACCACCACGACCAAACAATCTAGAAGTTTTTTCCCAATAGTATGACCATTGCAATGACTAACATGTAGGTGAAGGGTATGAAAATGAAATTTTCATAAAAATTTTTGTTGACTCCAAGAAAAAACATCATCTACTTCAACAAGAATGCAAACAAGACTATAAACATTCGAATGACATCATGCAGTAAACAAGACCATAAACATAATGCTAGAGGGCAATGAAGAACAATATCTTTAATAAAATTTAAAATTAAGCAAAGAATAAATTATATGCAAGTAGAAATCAAGCATAGTAGCTAGTTTACAACAAAAAAAACAAGGTTTAATTAGGTTGACAAAGGAACTTCCTAATGTTCACAAGTGAAGTAACTAAGGTTCACAAATGAAGTTTCAAAGATTCACTAAGGTAGTACCTAAGGTTCACTAAAGTAGTACCTAAGGTTGATTAAGGTAGTACCCAAGGTTTAGTTACCACTATACTTAAGGTTAACCAATTGACCACCCTAATAAAACATAATGCCATGCTCAATTCTATGTACAATTAAAGACGTTGTACGTTCCATCCTTATTGAATACAACTTGTCGATCCTATGGTTGAAAAAGATAGTACCTAATGTTGACAAAGGAATTTCCTAATGTTCACAATGAAGTAAGTAATGTCCAAAAATGAAGTTTCGAGGCTTCACACAGGTAGTACCCAAGTCTAACTAAGGTAGTACCTAAGGTTAGTTAAGCTAGTACCTAAGGTACAGTCACAACTATATCAAAGGTGTACATAATGTCACACTCTAATGTTCACAAATCAAGTAAGCAATGTCCACAAATGAAGTTTCGAGGCTTGACACAAGTAGTACACAAGTCTAACTAAGTTAGTACCTAAGGTTGGTTAAGATAGTACCTAAGGTAGATTAAGATAGTTCTTAAGGGCTACTAAGGTAGTACCTAAGTTATAGTCACGACTATATCAAAGGTGCACATAATATCATGCTTTAATGTTCCTAAATCAAGTAAGTAATGTCCACAAATGAAGTTTCAAGTCTTCACACAAGTAGTACCCAAGTCTAACTAAGGTAGTACCTAAGGTCAGTTAAGGTAGTACCTAAGGTAGATTAAGGTAATACCTAAGGTGCAATCACCACTATATCAAAGGTGCACATAATGTCATGCTCTAATGTTCATAAATCAAGTAAGTAATTTCCACAAATGAAGTTTCGATGCTTCACACAGGTAGTACCCAAATCTAACTAAGGTAGTACTTAAGGTTGGTTAATGTAGTACCTAAGGTAGATTCAAGTAGTACCTAAGAGTTACTAAGGTAGTACGTAAGGTACAATCACCACTATATCAAAGGTGCACATAATATCAGACTCTAATGTTTAAAAATGAAGTAAGCAATGTCCACAAATGAAGTTTCAAGGCTTTACATAGGTAGTACCTTAGGTCGATTAAGGATGTACCTAATGTATATTAAGCTAGTATCTAAGGGTTAGTAAGGTATTACCTAAGGTATAGTCACCATTATATAAAAAATGCACATAATGTCATGCTTTAATGTTCACAAATGAAGTAATTAATGTCCATAAATGAAGTTTTGAGGCTTCACACAAGTAGTATCCAAGTTTAATTAAGGTAGTACCTAAGGTCGGTTAAGGTAGTACCTAAGGTAGATTAAGGTAGTACGTAAAGGTTACTAAAGGTTCCTAAACAAGTTCCAAAACTCCAACCTGTATTTTTCTTTCTTATTTATTTTCTTAGCAACCAAATGCAACACTCCATCCTAAGAACGCCCATTTAAAAGACGATTTCAATAAGCATAACTGTGATTATGATTTTTCTATAGCAGAGCGTAATTGAATGGAAAGTTGAAATGAAAAATATTGGTTTCCTTTATTAAAAAAAAAAAAAAATCTTGTCTTGGTGTCATTTTGTCGCATTTTTCCCTAACCCCTACCCAAAATTTGAAAGCAATTAATTTTCATTTATTGTAACTAGGCTCCAAACTAATAATTTTTTTACTTTTTCCTTGTTACCGTCTTTCAACATTAGCATTAGTAATATCAACATGAACAACAACTAGTAAATTAGTTCAACATTAGTGCCATTATTTGTGAGGAAGAAATAAATAAAAGTTACAAACCAATATAACTAACCAGCATCATAGTAACCTCTTCCAATCTATGCTACATTTGTAGGAAGTTATGACTATGGTATGAACCTATAAAGTCATTCACATATAAAAGAAAAAAAAAATTGAATGGAAAATTCATAAGGAATAGAAGCACTATAAGATTGTCAGATCAAGAACATAAGATTTTTTCACTGACTTGATATCCACGCCAAAAGTACAGATACGAGGACAAATTGGGCCTCTGTTTCTGAGTTGGCCTTCCAGAACATTACAAATGTGTCTTCCATCTTTAACAACCCCATTAGTAATGACAAAAATGAGAGGCATAAAAAAGTAACGAAGTAAAAAAAAAAAAAAAAATCTTTAACCTCAAAATGAAAATATTATTAGTTTAAGTTTCACTAGTAAAGATTTCACCAGAGTGGTTCAGGCATTGAAGGTTGAGAGAGGTAACATAGAGATGTGGAAGTGTTAGATTTGGAGGTGGCAACAAAAAATGTGGCGACGACAATGAGGAAGAAGTGTTGCCTATGGTAGGTGTGATAGTAAGTGGGAAAGAGATGATTTGAGGGGAATGCTTGAGTTTCTTTCATTGAATTGACTGTCTCAGGTCGGGGTTAGGGAAAAATGAGAGGAAGTCGAGAAATCTTGTTTCACAAATAGGGAAATTTCAAATGACACTCTATTTGGGTGATGAGGAAGTCAAAGAAAGAGAGAAATGTTGTTTGGGAAATTTCAGACTACAATAATGCAACGTGGATGATGATATGGAGATTAGGTAAGGGCAAAGTGGGTATAAAAAGACCACTTAGCATTGAGTGCATAAAAATCATATATTTATCCATATTAATGGGGGAATCTTGGATTTCCAATTTTTAGGTTCTGAAAACCCTATTATCACCAAATGGCCGGCCTAAAACACAAGTTTCCCTAAAAGGTTTGTCCACGAACCATTCGACCACCCTAGGAAGGGATGATACCCTTTGGTGTAGATCCAAATAGCTGTTTACAAAGGGTAGGTCAAAAAACTTATCAAACCCATGTGCCAAGGCCAATAATCTCACTTACTAGTCAATACAACTATAATGAGCACTGAGCGGTACAAAAAGTCAATTTCATGAGTCTTTTAACTCTTTATGCCCCATGTGCATTCATTTTTATATGTTTAGAGTTTTGTCGAAATGCTCTGAAGGGTTTTGGCGTTTGAAATAATCTAATTTCTCCTTCCCCAATTATTATTGATATTAAATTTTTTTTGGTGGTAGAACTAAGGCTTTTGTATATATACTATAGAAACCATTCCCATAGTCCCATAATACAGATAGACCTGAGTTGAATATAGAATTTAAATTGAGGATACATACAATTTTCTTTTTATTTAAATGTAAAACCCTATCAATTACAACTACTACCCATCTTTTGCCCTTTTGTTACAATTAGGGATTGCAATTGGGTGGGTTTGATAGAAGTCATCTCTATTCCATCATCGACACGTTTATTTATATCCATTCCTATCCCCACCTAAAAAAAAAAAATTAAATGTGATGAGGTAGGTGGGGTGAGTATAGGAAATTCTCATATCCATCTCACCTCGTCCTATTTAACCTTTTTATTTTTGTTCAATTTTTTAATTTTTTTTTTTTTAGTTTTTTAGTTTTTGTTGTTTTTTACTTATAAAATTTTAAATAGCATTAAAAACATATATAATTTATAAATTAAAAAATATTATAAATTATATATGTTAAAAATTTGAAAAATGAAGAAAAATGTCAATTAAAATAATTTTTATTTAATATTATATATAATCAGGATGGGGTTGGATGGGATAAATTCAAATCCAAATTCATCCTAAACTCCTCCTAAGTTCTATTTTTTTTTTTTTTAAACATATGCTAAACCCACTTGCATATTTCTCAAACTCATCCTATTAGGAACAAGTATTTGAAAAAAAAAAACCCATTTATTGTTATTTTTAGCTACAACATGCTTTGTTTTAGCCTTTCTACGAAAACAGATGGATTGTTTTTTCTTTTTGTTTATTTTTATTTTGTTAATTCAAAATGTTTTATATGAAGGAAAACATCTTAATGTCGAATATTTCTTTAGAAAGAAGTCCAATTTAAAAGCCCTAGTTTTTGGTGGGTCACTGATTTCAATCTCATAGATTGTCATTTTCTCTCAAGTCCTTATATGTAATGCTCTAACAACATAAGTAATGATTAATTGTGGGATTAATTTAAAGAAAAAACAATGTACAACTTTTTAAAATAATTAAAAGGTGCATGGTTTGAATGTTATAGAACTCATGCTCCAACAGAGATAATTTTTTGAAATTGGTTGACCACTACTTTTGACAAAGGGAAAGTAGTTTAAACTTATCAAGAAAAAGATTTGTTGAGTGAGGAAAAAGTTCAAAAGGCAAAGGTTAGGTAAAAACTTATCAAACCCATGTTCCAATGCCAATATATAATCTCACAAGGAATCAATTTGGTAGGTCTTGATGGCTCATGTGCATTCATTTTTATATAATTGGAGTTTTGTCTAATAATTTGTGGAGGGTTTGGCCTTTGAAATAATCTAATTTCTTCTTTACCAATTATTTTCTATATTAAATTTTTCTTGTGGCAGAATTAATTCTTTTGTTAATAACAAATGAGCACATGCATCAGTCAATTCAATAGAAGAGTTAGCATCATAAAATAATACACACATACTTATTCATTGAGTGTTACAAAATAACAGGATTGGCAATAGAAAAAAAAAATAGAATGAGAACACAGATTTAAGTGGAAAACCCTAGATTGGAAAAACCACCGATAAAGGAGAAGAAAATCTACTATATAAAAATTTACTACAAGAAAAGGAGAGATAGAGAAAAACATAAACATAAACAATTATTTAATACTCTCCCTTAAGATGGAGAATGAATGTTATAAATTCTCATCTTGTTAAGAAGATAAGCAAACTGATTTAGATGGAGAGGTTTAGTTAGTAAGGCTGCAATCTGATGTTGTGAAGAGACATGCAGGATCTTCAGGTGAACAACTTGTACTTTCTCTCTCACTAGATGCATGATTGTCAATCTCAATGTGTTTAGTATGTTCATGAAACACATGATTAGGTGCTTGTTTCTTCTTGAATAACCAAAGAAAAGACTTTTGACACAACAGGCAAAGGAGTCATCATCAAAATTTGAGCATAGGTTTGAGCATAAGACTCAGTGAACCCCATGAGGAATTTCAAAGCATACTTCTATTATTGAAAATCCATCCACAATTTTATTCTTCCACAATAGAAAATAGGCACAGGTTGACATTCTTTGAGTTCATCCCAAAGAATTTTCAATTTGGTGAAGTAGCTATGACATCAAGAGATCCTTGGTTAAGGGCAATAAGCTGCTTTTTGATTTGGAAAATTTGAGGACCATTGCTTTGGTGAAAATGATCACAAAGATAAACATCCAGGTTTCAAAAGCACATTGTCTATGTATAATAGACTATCTCTTATTTCTCTAGACATAACATTAAGAATTCATGAAATTACCATGCTATTGCAACGAGTCCAAATGTTGAAGAGAAGAGGTTCATAGGTTGGTCGAGTGATACTTCCATCAACGAAACCGACTTTGTTCTTTATAGTAAGAGCCATGAACATCGAACGACTCCAAGTGTTGTAATTAGATCCAATTAAATGGTATGAATCCAAAACTAGACCTAGAGTCACAATTGTGTCGATAAAAAGGACTTCCATAATCTTCCATTAATGACATATTTGATGAATGCACAACCTGACAACTGTCATTGTTGACATTTTGGTTGCCTCCTCAAGCCATTAGATAAGAGAAAAGAGAAGAAAGGGAAGAAACAAAGATAGCGGAGTAGAGAATAACTCTTATACCATATATATATATATAAATAAAAAGGACTGCAAGAAGAACTTTCTCAAATTTTTGATATAAATTGGGGAAAAAACAAGAAAGCTATATATCAGGAGCATGGTGATGGGTTGTAACTTGTAACTAGCTTATAACAAATTTCCAACTCAGATATTAGCATATCATAGGAAAAACAGAAACAGAAACAACCAATTTAATACTGATTGATGTTTAAATGGTTATTTAGAATTATATGAACAACCCATAATTTCAATATCTTTCCCTTTTGAAGGTAAGATTGCATTATTCTTGGACCCTTGTTGCTGTCTGAATGATTAGTGTAATCCTGATTCAGATTTTTTCAGTCTTTGGTCATTTTCTTGTCAGGACAATGATGACCCTTAAAGTTGGCATGGCCTCACAAACTCTTCTTGTCAGTTCTTCATTAAGGTTATCATGTCTTCTAGAGCTTCACCCAATTAAGACAATTTTTAAATTTATTGAATTTGAAACATGAAATTAATCGACTTTTTTATTTACTTATTTTTTACTTTAAATATGTTGTTTATTTTATTTAACTTTTTTTTTTAAATTTCTTTCTATTTTATTTACTTTGCATTTTCTATCAAATTTTTTAGGAAGCAAATATAGCTTTACCATTATCATACACAATCCTTTAAACTTTATTATGTGTTAGCAACAAAAATTCATCTTTCTAGCACAAAAACAATTTCTCCACACAAAAAAGGCTGATATAGGGACGTACATGTCATCCAGGGGGGATCATAGGAGCCTGGACGTCTGATGTTGAGGAGAGAGCGCCGGAAAGATGGAACCACAGATAATGGCTTGCATTGGGTCATCTCAGCCCATGAAATTAACTAGGAACATACTAGCAGAATACGCGTCCGCTATCTGATGATCGAATGTATGGCCCACCACGACTCCACCACATTTGAGCTTAATCACCTGTCATTTTCCTTCATTTGTTTTATCACATAGAGTAATAATGCCACGACAATATCATGATGTGTCAGAGAGAGAGAGAGAGAGAGAGAGAGAAGTGTTACCTGCACACAGAGGACACCACGCTGCTTCTTAGGGACAAGCTTGCCTTCAATGCTGTTTTGCATTTGCATAAGCCTCCATGAAATCTACCCCTCGGTTATTTCATAGAAGTTCAGGCTCACCCACTGAGTTACGCACAACTTCCCCTGCAAAACCATGGTAGGGGACCAGTGCTTAGACCATGGCTTTCTTCATAACCCCAACCATGGACTCAAAGGTAAGTCATCACCTCCGTTAACACTCTGATGGGGTTTTTTGTAACAGAAAAACACACTCACATCTACAGGAGGAAAAATCAAATCAAGGTTACATAGGGGCTACCATAACCTCTTTCCCGGTTACAATTACAGTGAAGTCTCCTCCACCACACATGGTTTTCAGCTAGGAGGGATAGAGTGAAACGGAAAATGGGAATGGTTTGTAGAGGGGATGAGGAGGAGTGGTGGGTTTATAGGCTACTAGGTAGAAACCAAAGAGGTCTCTATGTGTAGATCCCACTTTGGCTTGTGATGGAAAGACTTTGGTGACTGAGAGCGAAGTCTTCTGTGTCCTTGGCATCAGTCATTGCCCATTGCTAGACGTGTTTCCTATTTTGATGTTGTCATAACTCGCAAGCCTTGTGGAAAGATTGTGTTGTCTACGGATTAATTATTGTTAAATAGGATAACTTCTATTATACATATATCAATTTCTTCAACAAAATAATTTCAAAATATCTATTATTACTTCTATCATTTCTTAGAATTTTTGCCAAACTTAACTCTAGTGCAGTGGAGCTGATCATCCTTAATGAGAATCTAACATGAGTTAATTAATTTGTAATGATTAAAATTTAATCATCATGATGTAACATCTGAGCACATATGCATCAAGTTGTAGTTGCCAATGGGATAGCGGTAAGGTGTTGTAAATCGATATAAAAGGGTAGGCCTGATAAGGCTACTAGCTAGCTTATTATGGAAAATAAGAGGGGAAAATATCAATTCCATATAATAGTAAAATGTTTTCATAATACTATATAATGAATCAAATTAATTTAGTTAAGTTAGCAAGGAATATGACACGTAAAATAATTGATAGATCAATTCCATAGTTAAAAACCACCACACACCTTAGGTACCCGGCATCCTTAATTCATCAACCTTATTATTTCATCAAATCAATTTGGAGTCTTTAGTATGACAAGATTCAATTTAAATCCATTTATGTAAGCCAGGATTTTGTTTAACATGACTTATGTTTTGAAAGTCTTTTAATGACTCTCCTTCTATAATGAATGGGGATATTTTCCTTCTTGGAAATGATGATTTTCATGTTTGGCTCAAGGGTTTGGTTGACAATTTAGACTTACAACAAGAGTTTTCTATTGGGTGTTGTGAGACCCAAAGTGTCATATATTGAACTAAAAATTAGATGTTTCATAAGAAGACCAAATATATTGATGTTAGATTGCATTTTATCAAGGATGGGATTAGATTCTTACAATGGATAATCCATCAAATATGATATGACTATACTCCTTTCTACATTTAATTAAGTTCAGACATTGCTTAAACTCAATGGGTGTTGATAGATTTCAAGGTCCCTTAGGGGTAATGTGAAAGCGAAGTAACATAAAAGACTTCCGAGTTTATTCAAAGCTTATGAATTTGAGCCAATGTGAACAATATAGAAAAATGTCTCAAATTCTAATTCGAGTCAATTGATAAGTTTTCGATATTTTCTTTGTAGGATATATTCATGTAAGGGAGTTTCCTATTGTCATAAAGGAAATATCATATAGTGATATATTCTTTTAGGAATAAATACTTCTGATAGTTATATAATTAGTTTTCTATATGAAATATTACTATGAAATTAGGAATATATATGGAAAGAAATTTTGGCCGAGAGAAAGTCTCTTTTTTGGATATAATTGAGACTTTGGGATTAGAGGAACTCTAGAGTTGTCATATCTTTTAATAATGATGGAAGTTCTTCTTTTCTTTCACCTATAAATATAAGTTTTAGGCTAAATCACGTAAATCATTGATATTTTCTGTTTTCATCATCTTATTTTTATATCCCTATTATCATTCTTGTTTTTCACAAGAGAATAACTAGCTGGTATACCACATTCCCACCATGGAGAAATAAGATAGTACGAACATAGGAATAACCGAATCACAACAACATGTGGAATGGTGCCCAGTCATTCAAACAGTTAAACCATGAAAAATGCTAATTCTTTCAACAAACCCAGCAATTTATTGGGCGTTCATGTCTCAAAAAAATCTTTCCCACCAAGCCAGTTCTGTTTGAATGTAAATTTAATGTGGATAAATTGTTGGGGGAGAAATTAAATAATATTTGAAAGGCCAAAACCCTTCAAATTAATTAAGATGTGTTTAGAGAACATTGTAGTGTTTGTTGCTTCATTTAAGAACTTAAGATATGCCAAGGATTTTCTTTTGTGAAGCTCCTAACTATTGGTTGCCCATCATTTCAAAGATGGGACAAGAGCTAAAACAAACGATTTTCCAAATTACTTTTAAAAATAAACAATCCAACATTTTCAAGAAAGGCATGGATGCCTTTCTTATCCAAGAGAGATGCATAGAAATATCTAGGCTATAAGTCATTGTCATACTTCCAATAATACGAAAATCTCAATTACCAAACCTTGGTAAGTGCCATAAAATCAATTCCATTGTCGTGAAGGAAGAAAGAGTGACCTAATCCCATGCATGGACTAGAGTTGTACACCACCACACCACCTTTGTAATTATCAGTCTCACATGGCCCATGCATGCGTTCTTTGGTAGGATCACTGCAATTAAAAGGCCAGCAGATGAGAGTCTTAATTTGAGAGGAAAAGTGATCACGGTTTTAGGTTGTATTTAGGTCTGTACCCTTGTATTTAGGTACAAGGGGGCCCAAAATTCAATCGATCAATTAAATAAGTAAAATGGTGAAGTGTCTCTTTCTCATGTCATGCAGGGGTGTTTTCCAGGGATTTTCTGTCTTCGAACTCGTCTCGTTCCAGAGATTTCCAGAGATCAATTAAATATATATACCCTCGTGTCTAGTATAGGTATATATATTATGCTGTGTAATTTTGCAGAGATTTTCTGTCTTTGAACTCTTCTCTTTCAACCACAAATAGGAAGTGAAACCCGTCATGGAGTATGTAATGGTGTTGAAGTTATCAATCATTTGATTGATCAAAGAATTATCTACAGATATTTCCAAGAAAATTCCCAACTTCTAAAATAACCCATCAATCATTTTCAGGAAATTAAGACAATTGAAAAATGGCATCGCTTTGAAATTTCACTTTCATTCAGTTTGTCGTCACTGAATTGATGAGCTATCCAACCAAAATATGTACCACAATTAGAAGACATCTAACCTCTCACGACCAAAGAGAAGCCACAAATTTATTAGCTACTTTTCCAAGGATACCCTAGGTATGGAAATTAATGTATATCAGATCTTTTCTGCAGCCTTCTATATATTTATTTTTCCATTTCAAGGAGTCCCCCTTGGGGTTTATGTAACAGTATATACAACCTGTATCAATTCATTATTTCTCATCCACAACAGAATTAAGACAAATATTTTCATTCCTTCGTACCACTCTTGGTCTTTGTAGTCATTCTCATATCCATCATTCAAACTTTCGAACTTTCTTATAAAAATCTGACAAAATGTCAGTGGGGACTTGGGACAAGTACTGCCCTGTGCTATAAAATCCATGTTTCTTGCTGCTATTTTTCACTAAGACGCACGCTTACAAGTCTGCTTCTCTTCCATCCCTCACTCTGGCATACAAAGACACTTAGAATTAATTAGGATTCATGGGTGGTGAAGATTTCACAGTAACAGTGAGCAGGAAGGAAGTAGTGGCAGCTGTACTGCCTGTGCAGGAGTACTGGCTGCCAACGTCTAACCTGGACTTGCTTTTGCCTCCAGTAGATGTGGGCGTGTTTTTCTGTTACAAGAAGCCACATGATTTAACATTTGGGTCCATGATTGGCGTTCTGAAGGAGGCCCTGGCCCAAGCACTGGTGTCCTATTATCCATTTGCAGGGGAAGTTTTGAGTAACTCAGCGGGTGAGCCCGAGCTCCTTTGCAACAACCGTGGGGTTGATTTCATGGAAGCTTATGCGGATGTACAACTACAAAACCTCAACTTGTATAACCCTGATGAAAGCATTGAAAGCAAGCTTGTCCCTAAGAAGAAACATGGCGTTCTGTCAGTCCAGGTAACTCTCTCTCTCTCACTCTGTGATATGCTAATCCTAATTAGTTGTAATCGTGACATGCTTATTGTTAAGTAAATGAACTAATGACAGGTGACTGAGCTCAAATGTGGCGGAGTTGTGGTGGCCTGTACATTCGATCATAGGATAGCAGACGCATATTCTGCCAATATGTTTCTAGTTTCATGGGCTGAAATGGCTCAGTCCAAGCCATTATCCGTACTACCATCTTTCCGGCGCTCTCTCCTCAACCCTCGACGTCCGGGCTCCTATGATCCTTCCCTTGACGACATGTACGTCCCCATGTCAGCCTTACCTCCTCCCAAAGCTCCACAGCCTGGTGATGATCTTCTCATAAACCGCCTTTACTATGTCACAGGCGAGCAGCTCAGTCTACTCCAATCACTAGCCACCAGCAAGAGTAACTCCTGCAAGAGGACCAAACTAGAGTCTCTCAGTGCTTTTCTGTGGAAGATGGTGGCCAAAAGTGCAGTCACGGAAAACGCAAACCAAAAAATATGCAGGATGGGCACCGTGGTGGATGGAAGAAAGAGACTGAGCAGTGGAGACGAGGTTAAAGCAGCAATGTTGGCCTCTTACTTCGGAAATGTACTGTCCATACCCTTTGGTAAGAAGACAATAAATGAACTGAAAGAGAAACCATTGAGCTGGGTGGCAGATGCAATTCATGAGTACCTGGAAGGAGCAGTAACAAAGGAGCATTTCCTGGGGCTGATAGATTGGGTGGAGGCTCACCGTCCGGAGCCAGCTTTAGCGAAGATATACAGCAGTGGCAGTCGCGATGGACCAGCATTTGTGGTGTCATCAGGGCAGAGATTCCCAGTGTCAAGGGTGGATTTCGGGTGGGGTATGCCGGCTCTGGGGTCATACCATTTTCCATGGGGTGGGGAAGCTGGGTACGTGATGCCAATGCCGAGTCCTGTCAGAGATGGAGACTGGGTGGTGTACATGCACCTCTCCGTGGGGCAGATAGAGTGGATTGAGACTCAGGCTGCTCACATCTTTAGACCCTTAAATTCTGAATATCTCAACTTGAGCAACTCAGATTAGCTTACATTCATCACTTCCTATTTGTTCACTGTCTCCCACAATATTTGTTATTGTCTCAATCTCTATTTCCATCTCTATTTGCTGATTGTCATCGGCTTAATGTTAAATATCCGTTTAAGAAGAAGCCCACCTGATTTAGAAGCCCCGATTTTTTGTGCCTTGTCTATTCCAGTTTTCCTCCTTTGTACAAAATTCTCTATGAACTTAAATCATACATTAATTGTGGGATTAGTCACTTCTACAAAAATTCAAAATAATGACGTTTGATTCCTTGACATTTTTAAAAAGTGTCATTATTTATATTATAATGTTATATTCAATGATGCTTATTAAAAGCGTCATTGTCCCCCCCACCCAAATGCTCATCCAAAATCAACCTGTGAGCAAGACTAGATGGGGAGTTGTAGGAGACTTACCAGTGGGCATCATCACATATCCTTTCCCTATCCTTCTTCATTCCTAAACCCTAACTTTGACAAACCCTATTTAGGAAACTTATCGGGTTACCCATGTAGTTCACCCCAGATTGAAGCTTTTTTATTGCAAATCATGGCATGAAAAACATGTATTTGAGTTATGAGGTTCTTAATCCAATTATTGTGGGTGACAAATATGGGGTTCTTGATCCAGCTATTGTGGGAGAGGCTTGAGGTGGGCATAGGGCATCATCTTGCCCAGATCTGGAGTTACGGGTAATCCAGTTATTATGGGTAACGGATATTGGGTTCTTGATCCAACTACTGTAAGGGAGGGTTGGGTGGCCACAGGGCATCATCTTGCATAGATTTGTAGGCAAGAGTGTCACATGGGTTGGATTGTTGTGGTTCATGGTGGAGTTGGCCGTCATCGAGGATAAATCCAAGAGGTGATTCCTAGTTATAGGTCTCTGTTGCTTTGGGCTGGAGTTGAAGATTGTTAAGTATTTTTGTTTCTTGATTATTTAATAGGCATTTCTTTGATTCTTTTATTATGAAAAGTGTTATCCTTTTGTTTCTTGAGAACTATTGGGTGAGGAAGTTGGAAGTTGTTTTTCCAGTTGTTATTGCAACAATGGTCCTTTCATTCATTTGGATGCATATTCGGTGACACTTCAACCCATTGGAAAGGAACTTTTGATAAGCAAGAAATTCATTTTTTATATGAAGTGTTTTTCCCCATGTTTTTATGAAATATTTTCTTAAGTTGCATCCTTAATAAACTGACTTTGACTATGAACCTATTTCTGGGTGTTGTGGTTCCAAACCTTAGCTCAAAAATAATTTGGTAGGCAGTAGGAGTTGTTAGTTGTGTTATAATGGCTCACAATGTATTTTTGCATCCTATTTTGGTACAGTCAAGGAATATTGACCCTCAAAGTTAATTCAGGTTCAAGAGGCACCTAAATGGTATTCAAGTGAGCCTCCTGTTGTCCTTCTCATTTCTTTGGTGATTAATTTGTTTGTGACAATTATTTTTGAGAAGGGATTTTATGGTAATAAATAGACAAGTCTACTTATGGTAATTCAGTTTTTTAAAAGGAGTTCATTGGAATTATATTAAACTAAAATCTATTTTTAACTATTTATGTTGAAATTTAATTTCTTTAAAACTAAATTCCTTTATTTTAGATATTTAATATAGTAAAATAAGAATCAAAATAAACTTTCATTCACTTATAAGAACCATAAATAGTAATTTAAAGCTAAAAATTTGATTATATATATTTTTAAAATATTTTTGACAAAAAATTGAAGTTTTTTGTCATTGTTAATTAAGTACCCATTCTTAAAAAGTTTTATCAAAATTTTAAAGTGATGCAATTATTTTCATTAGTGCACTTGGTTTATTTTAAACTATTTCTGTTTGAAAGGCATGGTGTAACAGTTTCAAAAGCCATGGTGAATTACATTTGGACTGAAGTTTTCTCTTTGCCTCTGCTTTTATTAGGTAAAACTTACTCCCAATGGGTACACTATAAAAGGAGAAATATATATTTTATTGACTACTTTTAATAGGCAGAAAGATCAAATGATGTCATTAGGTTGCCCATGTTTCTCTCTTATGTGCTGTAAGTCTACCCTTCTTGAATTGAATCATTTTCTTTGAAGAACGTGTTTGGTGCACCATATAGAATAATAAACTAAGTGTCCTCTGCACTTCTCTCCACATAAATTTAAGGAAAATTCACAGCATTTTCTTTTATAAGGGTCACATTTTTTAAAGTGAAACACAATATATGTGTATTAATTATGACCTTTCTTGCTTCAATTGCTTGAACTTAGTTTTTGTAATATATTTTTTGAATTAAAACTATGATTTGAATTCTAAAAATTTAAGAGAAAATAGGGACTTAGCTTCAAAAGATATAACATCTGAGATTGCTACTCACTATGGATGTATTTATGGTTAACAAAATTAAAGAACTGTTTGGTTGTTTAGAAATAGTTTAAAATAATCTTAAAATAGTAAAAATATTAATAAATTATCACTTTTTTCACATTACCCCGTAATTAATATGGTTAGTATAAAATGTATAATAATTAATTAATGTCGTATCTAAACTAAAAAAATGAGAGTAACAAAATCTATTTGTGCTTTTACTAGGATTTTTATATTTTTTAAAATTTTCCTAATCATGAATAAGATTAAACTTGACATGATTTATTTGTTTCTAAGTAGTGAAATTTCTTATTTGCATGTCTTTTTTTTTTTGGTAGAAAAGAAGAAACTCTTGTTTAGTAGTTAATAAAGTTTTGTTTTATATTTGAGTTGTTGTTGGGACATTTAGGAATGACTTTATTGATTTTAATTTAAACTTTAACAATAATTAATTAATTGAATATTTTAAATCTTTAGTTTCATGATCGTGAGTGGGGCAATCATGCATGATTGCATCCATTGAAGTGATTTGAAGATGCATGACAAGTATGTGTGAACACTTTCTAGCTATATTTGTTTGCATGCATATACTCGAGGACTTGGTAGGGAAGGTTATATTTAGGGTTATGAGACTTGCAAAAGGTAATTGTGTTTTTTCTAATATTTGAATTTAGTATAAATATTTGTAATTTCATATCTATTTGATTCTACTATCATTGCAAATGTGAAATGCCTTAGGTAGGAGACAAAATGAAAGAAAATTTGAGAAATTGAGCCTTTTATGGGTTTATTATTTTGCAAAAAAGGTAATTTTTCTCTTTTTTTCTCTTGAGTTAACAGTTTCATCTTTTATTTTATGACCCACCGAGCTCTTCCCTCCCTCTCCTTTGCCACCACCTGTCCTTCTTTATACTTCCCTACAAATTCAAAATTTATTCAATTTTACATTACATTGTTAGAGTTTTAAAGTTTGTAATTATGAAAATGCATATATATTGTATCTTTCTTATTTTTACTCTATATATATATATATATATATATATATTATTTAGTTAGTAATTTTGTTATGTCCTTACTAATTGAATGTAACTTCCTTGGGTTTTATTGATTTCAAGACAACTTCGGACTTCATTAAATTCGGATTTGGATTATTTAGACTTGTAAAATTTAAGCTAAGTACGTATTTATGGTTGGTAAAGTTTTTCCTAATACAAGAAATTAGGAAGAGTATCTATTTATTTCACAAATAAATCTATACTTCTACTTTTTTTAATACATAGTCATGTGTAGGTCTTTTTTTAAAAAAAAAAAACTCACATATTCTTATGTGGTTGATTCTTCCTTTTTTCTAATTTTACTCCTCTTACCTAAAGATAATTAGCTCCATAATTTTGTAGTGCAAACTTGTAAACAACCACTCAATAATAGTGTTTCAAGTGTGATTTATACTTAAATTGACTATGTATTTTTCTTCAAACTGGTTTTCCTATATGACAATTTAATATGGCTCTTGCAATTGTTAAATAATCCAAATTGTTAGAGTTTCTCTTCTATGGAGTTTCTTCATATCTTGGCTTGAATTATTCCTAGAACTATTCATTTGATATTTTCTTTGTATATTTGAAATTTTCGTGTTTACTATACTGGTTGAACATTTATTTTAGGTTAATTGTTTATATCATTTTTTAGTTATTCTATTTTGTTTTGAAGTATCATGATTTGTGATTTTTAACTTTTCGATGTTATATCATATTTGGAAATATATTGCTCTTGAAGATTTTTTTATTTTTTTATTATTGATGAAACATTTTGTATAATTTTATTATAAAGTTTCTATGCACAAGTAGTGAGAGATATCTTATCCTCATGTGATAATTAGCTCTAACTATTTTTCTCATACTCATGTTCATTTTCTTAAAATTTTCTACATTTTGTTTGACATTGGTTCTAATTTTTTTCCTCAATTTTTTGTAAGGGTTATAGTTTTAATTATACTTATTGGTTGTTGCAAGTATAATTTAGAGATTTTCTATTCTTCATATCTTTGTTTGCAGGTTGCAAAGGAAACTGGAAAAAGTCGATGCCAAAACCCATGAAGATTATATCAATCAATGAACTCGTTAGGCAATTAAATTAGGTTTTTGTAGATTATGGTTTGTTGATCTTAATAGTTATTACACTAATGTTTGTTCTTTTTTAAAGGAATAAAAATTTTTTGTTGTAAATATTTTGATATAATTAACAAATTTGTATGTAATTATTTTTCCTAAGTAGTTACATTAATTGTTCAACTAGATTGTTGTATGTCAATATTTGAAGATATTTTAATTAGCAAACTTCAATTTAATTTTATAGCTTATAATTTTTTCTTTTATTTAATTATATAGGAAATCCATTATTTTAATAACAAGATATAATTATTATTTTTAATTGCAAATGTGTCAAATATGACACTTCTAGGAGTGTCATTGATAAGAAAAAAATCAAAGATGATGCTTTTAAAAGTGTCAAGATTGGTAATTTTATAAAAATTATTTTAGAAAAAAAAATGTTCAAAGATGATGTTTTTACGAGTGTCATTGTTAACAATATTCAAATATGACACTTGTTTGAGCGTCATTGAATGCATTAATCAAAGATGACGCTTACTAGAAGCGTCATTGTTCACTAACACATATGATGACAGGCTAGAAGATGACGCTTTAGAGAAGCGGCATCTTTTCCATTCCTTGATGCTTAAAAAGCGTCATTGTTTTCCTTTTTTCTTGTAGTGAGTTTTGACAAATAGGAAGTAGTTGAAATTTATGGAGTTGGGTCTGACTAATGAAAAAGGTGTAACCTAATTAAGTGGAATTTTTAAAGACAATGACACTTTTTAAACTTCTAAGATTCATAATGAACAACTTATCATCAAATTTCTAATACCAATATTATTCATATTTTTAATTATTTCTTAAAATACTTTACAAAAAACATTTTAATAATATCTTAATTTTTTATTTTTTTAAAAAATTGTTATTAATAAAAAATTTACTAAATCTTTAAAGAATATAACTATTTCCATGTAACAAGTCTTTTTTATATGCTTAGAAAATGAGACAAATATGAACCTAATAAAGTACTATTTTTAAAAAAATTAAACAGAATTTTTTAAACAATGTGAAAATTTAAAATAAAATAAAAATGAAAATGGGAGTAGTCAATTGGGAAAATTTGTCCTTTTTTAGATTGCAAAATGAGTGTAGGTTTTTGCAGTTGCTGCATTCTAGTTGATGTGTGATAAAAGGTTGGGAAACTTGTATTTTGGGCCGCCCATTCGGAGATAATAGGGTTTTCAAAACCCAAAAATTAGGAATGATTCCCCTATTAATATGGAAAAATATATGATTTTTATGCACCCGGTATTGAGTGGTCTTTTTCTACCCACTTTGCCCTTACCCAATCTCCATATCATCATCCATGTTGCATTATTGCAGTTTGAAATTTCCCAAACAACGTTTCTCTCTTTCTTTGACTTCTTCATCACCCGAACAGAATGTCATTTGAAATTTCCCTACTTTTGAAACAAGATTTCTGTCTTCCTCTCATTTTGCCCTAACCCCAACCTCAGACAGTCGATTGAATGAAAGAAACTCGAGCATTCCCCTCAAATTGTCTCTCTCCCGCTCACTATCACACCTACCATGGGCAACGACTCTTCCTCACTATCGTCACCACATTTTCCATTGCCATCTTTAGATCCAACGCTTCCACCTTTCTCTATTACCTCTCTCAACGTTTAGAGCCTAAACCTCTTAGGTGAAATCTTTTCTAGTGAAACTTAAACTAATAATATTTTCATTTTAAGGTTAAATTTAGATTATTTTTTTTTTGCCTTTGTTACTATCTAATGCCTCTCATTTTCGTCATTACTGATGGGGTTATTGAAGATGGAAGACACATTTGTAATGTTCTGGAAGGTCAACTCAGAAACAGAGGCTCAATTTGTCCTCATATCTATACTTTTTGACATGGGTATCAAGTTAGTGAAAAACTCTTATGTTCTTGATCTCACAATCTTACAGTGTTTCTATTCCTTATGAATTTTCCATTCATTTTTTTTTTCTTTTTTATGTGAATGACTTTACAGGTTCATATTGTAGTCATAACTTCTTATAAATGATAGCACATATTGGAAGAGGTTACTATGATGATGGTCAGTTATATTGGTTTGTAACTTTTATTTATTTCTTTCTCACAAATAATAGCACTAATGTTGAACTAATTCACTAATTCTTGTTCATGTTGATAGTACTAATGCTAATGTTGAAAGAGGGCAACAAGAAAAAAGTAAAAAATTATTAGTTTGGAGCCTAGTTGCATGAATCCCTTTGCTAATGTTTATATAAATAAGGTCAATTCTTTATCTTAATACAATGTTTATAACAACATATTGCTATAGTTTCTAACTCAAGGTCTTCTTTTGGTTTTAAGGCGAAAATATGCAACATACTGCTTCTTAATTGCATCTTGATATGCTCTTCCTCCCTTCAACCATCCAAATCCTGCTCCTGTAAAGAGTGAAGGTAGAAATGAGAGACTAAGGATTTGGTACCTATTGATGTTATAAATGAATTATTTCATTTCACTGTTTCTATATCTTATAATTGTTTTTCTACCTTTACAGGTACTTAACCGGTGTCTTTAGTAATCACCCCCTATCATACCTCATGGCCTTTGTATTTGGCATGCACAACAAAGAAAATGTTAAGGTTTGTTGCTAGTGAACAATTCAACATTCCCAATCTAAGAACCTTATCTCACTTGCCATAGGCATTAGAATGTAAAAACTTCTTTTTTTCCTGTCATTTTTGTGTGCTAGGTGTTCTATTATGCCTTCAGTCCAAATGATTCAACTGAATAGATACATCGTATTCAGTCAGAAGTTGAGCACTTTTAGATGTTTTTGCCATGTCATCTGATATGATTGCCAAACTGATCAATGAAGACAAGATACAGATCTTTATAAACCTCAATGATTATACCAAGGTATATAGTTTTAATATAATTTAATTGCTTTTTGTTAATAGTGTAAATAATTACGTATCATCTTAGTTTTTCGCTTAGTATGTTACTCTTTATTTATTTTGTTGGGCATATAGTTATGGTATCCGTTACTACACATGTTTAAAGTTGAATTCTCTTACTAAGTTTAGTTTGTGAAATCTATTTATAATGTTTACCATTTAGTCCCTCTAGCTTTGCTATTTGGTGAGACTGGTGGGAAGGCCCTAGTATATAGGGCCCATTAGCTCAGAAATTGTTGTCATTCTTAAAACACTAACAGGTTCCTCTGGAAAAGAACTCAAAACTCAAGTCCCATGCCATGGCTGTTTTTGTTATGGTTGGTTACTCTTCCCTTCACCCCTAAATGGATTATTAAAGATGACCATTCTGCACACACTGTAAATACTATAATATAGAATTCACTAACCTTTTTGAATGCTCTCATGGCCTAAAATTTTGTTGTTTTTGTTTATGAGGTGAATTCTTAACTCATTTGTAAGTGTTATGTATTATTATTACTATTTCTCTTTTTTACTTTTGTTTAGAGGTTTATAGTTTGATTGTATATCTATTTATTTCATTATGTGGTTTTGGGTCTCAAAATAGGAACTAATTTTTGCTTTAAAAATAGAAATCACAAAATAGATATATTTCAATGGAGTAATCTTGCAAACTGTGGCTTAACCTTTTTTTTCCTGTGAAAATTGAACTTTTTTTTAGGAAAAAAAAAGTCAAATATTATTTTTTACATTTTCAAAGATGCCAACTTTCAAATATTGATAATTCTTAGAAAAATGAGATTTTTCTTAGATTGTTTTATTTTATTTCTTTTCCGTTTTCAAAATGCCTATCTTTCTTTTATGGATCAACTCCTCAACAATATAATAGGTTTCATAGAGGAGTAAAAAGCTCTTGTGGTGAAGTCCTGGAATTCAATGAAGAAGAATGCTTGAGAGTTAGGTCTTAAATTCTTCTTGAAGTAAATCAAATTTTCCTTATTCTTCTCTACATGTTGATAATTACCTTATTTCTTGATGATATATAAAAAAAATTGAATAAAGCTTGGGTTTTTCATTGGGAAGTGTTGGATTCAATTTTTATAAAATATTTGAGATTGCTCCATCAGCTCAGAAATGGTTCTCATTCTTGAAAAACTCAAAGGTTCCTCTCGGAAGAACCTAAATCTCAAGTCCCATGCCATGGTTGTTTTTGTTATGGTAGGTTACTCTTTCCCTCCACCCTCAATGAGTCACTAAAGATGACCATATACAAAATTTTAGGATTATGAATATTACAATAATTAGAAAGAAAGAAAAAAAAAAAAACCCCCTTATTCCAATCATATGTAGATGTGAATCCTACTCTTTTATAGCTCATAATATAGGTGGACTTTTCAACCAAACCCCAGCAAGATACAATATGTCAATTATATTCCTATTGGATCTTACATTAAAATTTTATAATGTTCTTACAAAAAATGAAAAGTGCCCTCCAATAATTTTCTAGTGGTCCAACATGCCTCCCCTGCAACCATCCAAAGACTACATTATTGATCCCCCTCAATTACCTTTTTCTAAGTCTCTTCTCATTTGAAAACCACAAAGTAGTCAACATGATTGTACAAAATTTACCTTGTTTAAAAGGGGGAGAATCTTTGAAAATATTGTTCAAACAAATCTCCTCATTATTCCCATCCAACCAACTTCAACCATGAAAAATTCTATAACTTTGTACAGACTTGTGAATCAATTGTTCAACTTTGAAAAGCTAGCAAAGTGAGGGTGAGAGACTCAACCTTAAAGAAATTAGGAGTTGTTCACTACAAATCTGGTGTCCTTAATGAACACTATGAGGTATATATAGGTATCATGAAGTGTATGAAATTTTCAAGATGTTGCAACTCTTTCAATCTAATGATGTACAAACAATTTTTGAACCGAAAAATTAATTATTCTGATCATATAGGTTATAAAGTTTGCATTGTTAGAAACAATAAAGGAAGCAGTTCCTGAAATATGGCCACCAGAAATTAAGAATGCATGGGGAGAAGCTTATGATCAGTTGGTTGCTGCTATCAAATCAAAGATGAAGTCGTCCTCTTAAATGTTTGCGATCGAATCATCTATGCAATAAGACTGAATAAGTGTATTGATACATAGGAGCTTGTTTGTTTTGGTTGTGTTTTTGGTTTACTCATTAGGTGTGTGTTGGAATAAATATTTGAAAAAGTCTTAGTATTTGTTCATAGTTTTGAGAAGATAACTATTTTTTCTGTTGTGTTTTGTTTGGTTGAAAGGAAAGAAAATTTAAAGATTTTGTTCCATCTTTTGGGGAACAAATAACCCCATTTTATAAGGAACAAGATTTCATTTCTTGCAAAACAAATAAGATTTCTTGAATTTTTTTTTTCTTTTGGTTCAAATTTGTTCTTTGTCCATCGTCCATGGTAAGGTTCACCAACTATCATCAAGACAACCTATTTTTTCTTATTCAATCATGTTCTACAACTTTTTGGACATAATATGCTACCTACTGCCATCTTTTACTCACACATAGGATGAGAACTAAAAATCATATAATTATAGAAATTGACAAAAAAGTTTGAAGTAAACTATTGGTGCTATTGCATGGATTCCCTTGCAAACCGATTGAATCTTACTATACTTGCAATTTGGGTGGGTTATTCATCTATCAATATGTCTAATCCGAGAGTGGGTTAGGAATTCTTAACATATGCCAAGTGAGGTTATCAAACAAAATAATTATTTTAGAGTTTGTGCTATAGAAACCAATCTGCTAAACGTTAATTTTAACCCATGAGTGTTTCTAGCATTTGCACTAATCATTTCCCTTTGATGAACTTGAATTACGATAATAAGAATAAAGCAGTTCAGATATATCCACTATTTTAACTTGTCAGGAAATTTTTGTTTCTGTTGTGTGAACCAATACATAAGCTTATTGGAACAATCCATTTTCCCTCAACAAACAAAGTAGATGACAAAACCTAGGATAACACAACCCAAGCAATACATCAAATTTAGCAATTTATAAGTATATATAATGGAAAAACCTATAACAGAGGCATGTTTGGATTTTACAAAAATAATATGTCATTTTTGCTTTGTCCAAGTGTTAATCATTGAGTTCACTTGAACACTAGATTCTTCTAAAAGAACACTCCACAAATATTCTCTCTTTGCATTTTTGCCAGCACATTTCTTCATGTCAGTGCTCATGGACCTTTACTTCAGAAAGAAACTAAAAGGTAAAAAATGAACAAAAAAAATGTTATCTATCATTCATCACAAAATAAAATAGTCTAATTCAGGAAGTTTGGATTAGGATGACTATAGAGTAAATGACATACTCCTTATGAGAAACAATATTGTGTCATAGAGGAATGCACCATAGATGTAAGTGATGCAAGGAAATAAACATTTTTGAACATTTCATTAGTTCCTACTTTAAGGGAAAGACATACGTTTGCATACCACCACGACCAAACAATCTAGAAGTGTTTGCCCGATAGTATGACCATTTCAATGACTAACATGCAGGTGCAGGGTATGAAAATGAAATTTTCATAAAATTTTTTGTTGACTCCAAGAAAAAACATCATATATTTCAACAAGAATGCAAACAAGACTATAAACATTCGGATGACATCATGCAGTAAACAAGATCATAAACATAATACTAGAGGGCAGTGAAGAACAATATCTTTAATATAATTAAAAACTAAGCAAAGAATAAATTATATGCAAGTAGAAATCAAGCATAGTAGCTGGTTTACAACAAGAAAACAAGGTTCAATAAGGTCGACAAACGAACTTCCTAATGTTCACAAGTGAAGTAACTAAGGTTGAAAAATGAAGTTTCGAAGATTAACTAAGGTAGTACCTAAGGTTCACTAAGGTAGTACCTAAGGTTCACTAAAGTAGTACCTAAGGTTGATTAAGGTAGTACCCAAGGTTTAGTAACCACTATACTTAAGGTGAACCAACTGACCACCCTAATAAAACATAACGTCATGCTCAATTCTATGTGCAATTAAAGACGTTGTAAGTTCCATCTTGATTGAATACAACTTGTTGATCCTATGGTTGACAAAGATAGTTCCTAATGTTGACAAAGGAATTTCCTAATGTTCACAAATGAAGTAAGTAATGTCCACAAATGAAGTTTCAAGGCTTCACACAGGTAGTACCTAAGGTTAGTTAAGGTAGTACCTAAGGTACAGTCACAACTATATCAAAGGTGCACATAGTGTCACACTCTAATGTTCACAAATCAAGTAAGTAATGTCCACAAATTAAGTTTCGAGGCTTCACACAAGTAGTACCCAAGTCTAACTAAGGTAGTACCTAAGGTTGGTTAAGATAGTACCTAAGGTAGATTAAGATAGTTCTTAAGGGCTACTAAGGTAGTACCTAAGTTATAGTCACGACTATATCAAAGGTGCACATAATGTCATGCTTTAATGTTCATAAATCAAGTAAGTAATGTCCACAAATAAGTTACAAGGCTTCACACAGGTAGTACCCAAGTCTAACTAAGGTAGTACCTAAGGTAGATTAAGGTAGTACCTAAGGTACAATCATGACTATATCAAAGGTGTACATAATGTCATGCTCTAATGTTCAAAAATCAAGTAAGTAATTTCCACAAATGAAGTTTCGATGCTTCACACAGGTAGTACCCAAATCTGACTAAGGTAGATTCAAGTAGTACATAAGGGTTACTAAGGTAGTACCTAAGGTACAATCACCACTATATCAAAGGTGAAAATAATATCATGCTCTAATGTTTAAAAATGAAGTAAGCAATGTCCACAAATGAAGTTTCAAGGCGTTACATAGGTTGTACCCAAAATTAACTAAGTTAGTACTTAAGGCCGATTAAGGTTGTACCTAATTTATATTAAGCTAGTATTTAAGGGTTACTAAGGTAGTACCTAAGGTATAGTCACCATTATATTAAAGGTGCACATAATGGCATGCTTTAATGTTCACAAATGAAGTAATTAATGTCTACAAATGAAGTTTCAAGGCTTCACACAAGTGGTATCCAAGTTTAATTAAGGTAGTACCTAAGGTAGATTAAGGTAGTACGTAAAGGTTATTAAGGTAGTACCTAAAGGTTCCTAAGCAAGTTCCAAAACTCAAACCTGTATTTTTCCTTCTTGTTTATTTTCTTAGCAACCAAATGCAACACTCCATCCTAAGAACACCCATTTAAAAGACGACTTCAATAGGCACAACTGTGATTATGATTTTGCTATAGTAGAGCGTAACTGAACAGAAAGTTGAAATCCAAAATATTGGTTTCCTAAATAAAAAAAATCTCGTCTTCGTGTCATTTTGTCGCATTTTTCCCTAAGTCCAACCTAAAATTTGAAAGTAATTAATTTTTATTTATTGCAACTAGGCTCCAAACTAATATTTTTTTTACTTTATACTTGTTTCCCTCTTTCGACATTAGCATTAGTAATATCAACATGAATAATAATTAGTAAATTAGTTCAACATCAGTGCTAATATTTGTGAGAAAGAAATAAATAAAAGTTACAAACCAATATAACTGACCAACATCATAGTAACCTTTTCCAATATGTGCTAAAATTTGTAAGAAGTTATGACTACAGTATGAACCTATAAAGTCATTCACATATAAAAGAAAGAAAAAATTGAATGAAAAATTCATAAGGAATAGAAGCACTATAAGATTGTCAGATCAAGAACATAAGAGTTTTTCCCTGACCTGATACCCATGCCAAAAGTACATATACGAGGACATATTATGCCTCTGTTTTTGAGTTGTATTTCCAGAACATTACAAATGTGTCTTCCATCTTTAACAACCCCATTGGTAATGACACAAATGAGAGGCATCGAAAAGTAATGAAGTAAAAAAAAAAAATCTCTAAATTTAACCTCAAAATGAAAATATTATCAGTTTAAGTTTCACTAGCAAAGATTTCACTAGAGAGGTTCAGGCTTTGAACGTTGAGAGAGGTAACATAGAGATGTGGAAGTGTTGGATCTAGAGGTGGCAACGAAAAATGTGGTGAAGACAATGAGGAAGAAGTGTTGCCTATGGGAGGTATGACAGTAAGTGGGAGAGAGATGATTTGAGGGGAATGCTCGAGTTTCTTTCATTGAATTGACCATCTCAGGTCGGGGTTAGGGAAAAATGAGAGGAAGTCGAGAAATCTTGTTTCGAAAATAGGGGAATTTCAAATGACACTCTATTCGGGTGATGAGGAAGTCAAAGAAAGAGAGAAATGTTGTTTGGGAAATTTCAGACTGCAATAATGCAACGTGGATGATGATATGGAGATTAGGTAAGGACAAAGTGGGTATAAAAAGACCACTCAGCATTGAGTGCATAAAAATCATATATTTATCAATATTAATGGGGGAATCTTGGATTTCCAATTTCTAGGTTCTGAAAACCCTATTATCACCAAATGGGCGGCCCAAAACACAAGTTTCCCTAAAAGGTTTGTCCACAAACCATTTGGCCACCTTAGGAAGGGTTGATACCCTTTGGTGTAGATCCAAATAGCTATTTACAAAGGGTAGGTCAAAAAACTTATCAAACCCATAGGCCAAGACCAATAATCTCACTTACTAGTCAATACAACTATAATGAGCACTGAGTAGTACAAAAAGTCAATTTCATGAGTCTTTTAACTCTTTATGCCCCATGTGCATTCATTTTTATATGTTTAGAGTTTTGTCGAAATGCTTTGGAGGGTTTTGGCGTTTGAAATAATCTAATTTCTCCTTCCCCAATTATTGATATTAAAATTTTTTGGTGGCATAACTAAGATTTTTATATATACACTATAGAAACCATTCCCATAGTCCCATAATACACATGGACCTAAGTTCAATATAGAATTTAAATTGAGGATATATACAATTTTCTTTTTATTTAAATGTAAAACCCTATCAATTACAACTACTACCTGATTGCGTGCCTAGCTGGTGTACCTTGATTTTTGGCCCTTAAATAGGAGTAATCAACAAAATTTATAACCTATATCACCATGTGCTAGGATAGCCTTAGCTAATATAGCATAGTGGCTCTAGGATCGTTCACTGGGAAGGGTTTTCAACTCACAACTAATAATAATTCAAAGTTGAATTGGTGGTTTTTCATTTCAAGGTTAGCTTCAAAAGAAAACATAAACTTTGGTTTAAAAAGGATTGGTTTCAAGCTAACTAAAATAAAGTAATGGGAATTACTTATAAAGAAAAGTGTTTCTTGGAGTTTTAGGATCATTGGGGTCAGGCTCCTCATACAAAAACAGAGTTCCGGTCACTTGAATCTTCTTCTGGCATTAGGGAATTAACATATATTAATTCTCTAACCGGTGTTGTACAAATGCTTTCCTTTTATGGATTCAAACACTAAATTCCTCTCACTGATGCATCTTGCAATGGCTCGTGCCTCTCACCTAACATTTACCATTCAAGGTGATCCTTAACCTTGGATTTCCCTTCTCAAGCTCGCAGGAGATAACTAATGGATGTCTCCTTAGAGTCCAAAAGCTTACCAAGTCTTGGCAATTCTAGAAAATCCTACCTTCACGTCACCTCCCAAAGGCTCGCAAGAGGTAAACTAGTGCATCTCAATGGACGGAGATCACTTGCCTTACCAAGTGTTGGCCCAGGTGAATTAAAGGCGTTTTAAGTTAACTAAAAACATAGAAACCATTAATGGGTCACACTTTCTCTTCATTAATAGCTGAAACAACAAAACTACCAATTCTTGCACTCGGGACCTTATCCAGCTACCTTAGCTCCAATAAACAAAAAAGTCTAGCCACTCATTCTCTGAGGAAACATCCTCAAAGCTTGTTTGGCTAGAAAGAAAAATACAATCAAAATGAGTAGGTAAGGCAGAGCAAAGCTCCGTATTTTACTTCCTTCAAAACTATACAAAAAGTTGTCTCTGAGAACAAGCTCCCCGAGATATCTCTGTAATGAAAATTAAAAACAATATATATGAGGTTATTCACCCTTTGTTCTTACTTAATAACTAAGGAATCTTATTATTGGTGGATTACAAAGAGAAAATGGGGATTTAAACATCAAATATCTGAAGAAAAAATCTAAAAGTGTTGATCGCAAATATTTGGAAGCACTCAGGAGGATTTCGTAGGCATGCAAGATGGCTGCAAAATTTCGCAAGCTGAAGGTCTCCATTTCGCAGCCAAAGGCTGATTTCGCAGCCATCACCTTGTGATTTCGCAGCCTGCGAAATTGGCCTTCAGCTTGGTATGATTGGCTTCCAATGGCTACAACTTCTTCATTTCAACTCCGATTCATGCACCGTTTGAAGCGTTGGATTACTGACTTCCTAAGCTTCGAAACGACATATAGTATGCATGAAATGAGCTCCAGGAAATGCTCCAAAAGTTGCTGTCCTCTTGAATTCTTCATGTTAGATTTCTCTCTTTGCTTTCCCTCCTTGCATTCATGATTTGCTTATGGCAAAGGACTATAAAGCTTCAAAGCTTAGGTTCTTCATGTTAATGAACTTCCAATTGCTTTGCCATGGATTCCATAGAACTCTCCTCAATCTTGGATTGCTTTGGTGATCAAAATACTATCAAAAACACCAAAACTTACACAATTTGATTAGAAATGATTGCAAAGGTCCTTCATATGCTAATTGAGTTAAAAGGTAATAACTACTACTCAAAAGTGTTTAAAAGAGTTAATTACAAGCTACAAAATAACACTTTTTGAGTAGTAATCACTACCCATCTTTTGCCATTTTGTTACAATTAGGGATTGCAATTGGTTGGGTTTGACAGGAGTGATCTCCATTCCATCATCGACACGTTTATTTATGTCCATTCCTATCCCCACCTAAAAAAAAAATTTAAATGTGATCAGGTAGGGTGGGATGAGTATAGGAAATTCTCATATCCATCTCACCTCGTCCTATTTAACCTTTTTACTTTTGTTCAATTTTTTTTTTAGTTTTTTTTTTACTTATAAAATTTTAAATAGTATTAAAAATATATATAATTTATAAATTAAAAAATATTATAAATATTATAATTTATTTTTATAAAAATTAATATTTTATATATGTTAAAAAATTGAAAAATGAAGAAAAAAATGAATTAAAATCAATTTTTATTTAATATTATATATAATCATGATGGGGTTGGATGGGATAAATTCAAATCCAAATCCAAATCCATCCTAAACTCCTCCTAAGTTCTATTCTTTTTTTTAAACATATGCTAAACCCTCTTACATATTTCTTAAACTGATCCTATTAGGAACAAGTATCTGAAAAAACTCATTTTATTGTTATTTTTAGCTACAACATGCTTTCTTTTAGTCTTTCTATGAAAACAAATGGTTTTTTTTTTTATTTTGTTAATTCAAAATGTTTTATATGAAGGAAAACATCTTAATGTCAAGTATTTCTTTAGAAAGAAGTCTAATTTAAAAGCCCTAGTTTTTGGTGGGTCACTGATTTCAATCTCATAGATTGTCATTTGCTCTCAAGTCCTTATATGGAATACTCTAACAACATAAATAATGATTAATTGTGGGATTAATTTGAAGAAAAAACAATGTACAACTTTTTAAAATAATTAAAAGGTGCATGGTTTGAATGTTATAGAACTCATGCTCCAACAGAGAGAATTTTTTGAAATTGGTTGACCACTACTTTTGACAAAGGGAAAGTAGTTGAAACTTATCAAGAAAAATATTTGTTGAGTGAGGATTTTAAAAGTTCAAAAGGCAAAAAAGGCAAAGGTTAGGTAAAAACTCATCAAACCCGTGTTCCAATGCCAATATATAATCTCACAAGGAATCGATTTGGTTGTCTTGATGGCCCATGTGCATTCATCTTTATATGATTGGAGTTTTGTCTAATAATTTTTTTAGGGTTTGGCCTTCGAAATAATCTAATTTCTCATTTACCAATTATTTTCTATATTAAATTTTTCTTGTGGTAGAATTAATTCTTTTGTAAAAAACAAATGAGCACATGCATCAGTCAATTCAATAGAAGAATTAGCATCATAAAATAATACACACATACTTATTCATTGAGTGTTACAAAACAACAGGGATAGGCAATAAGAAAAAAAAAATAGAATGCGAACACACAAATTTAAGTGGAAAACCCTAGATTGGAAAAACCACCGACATAGGATAAGAAAATCTACTATATCAAAAATTGGTACAAAAAATGAGAGATATAGAAAAACATAAACATAAACAATTATTTAATACTCTCCCTTAATATGGAGAATGAATGTTATGAATTCTCATATTGTTAAGAAGATAAGCAAACTAATTTAGATGGAGAGGTTTAGTTAGCAAGGCTACAATCTAATGTTGTGAAGAGACATGTAGGATCTTCAGGTGAACAACTTGTACTTTTTCTCTCACTAGATGCATGACTGTCAATCTCAATGTGTTTAGTACGTTCATGAAACACATGATTAGCTTCTTGTTTCTTCTTGAATAACCAAAGAAAAGACTTTTGAAACAAAAGGCAAAGGAGTCATCATCCAAAATTTGAGCACAGGTTTGAGCATAGGACTCATTGAACCCCATGAGGAATTTCAAAGCATACTACTATTATTGAAAATCCATCCACAATTTTATTTACAAAAATAATATGATATCATTTGAACAATCATATTATTTGAACAATCCACTGTCCCTCAACAAACGAACTAGATGACAGAACCTAGGACGGTGCAACCCAAGCAAAACATCAAATTTAGCAATTTATAAGTATATATAATGGGAAAACCTATAACAGAAACATGTTTGCATTTTACAAAAATAATATGATATCATTTTTGCTTTGTCCAGGTGTTAATCATTGAGTTCACTTGACCACTAGATTCTTCTAAAAGAACACTCCACAAATCTTTTGTCTTTGCATTTTTGCTAGCACATCTCTTCATGTAAGTGCTCATGGACCTCTACTTTAGAAAGTAGCTAAAAGATAAAAAATGAACAATCACAAAATAAAATAGTTTAATTCAGGAAGTGTGGATCAGGATGACTACAAAGTAAATGACATACTCCTTATGACTAACAATATTGTGTCATAGAGGAATGCACCATAGACGTAAGTGATGCAGGGAAATAAACATTTTTTAACATTTCATTAGTTCCTACTTTAACGGGAAGACATAAGTTTGCATACCACCACGACCAAACAATTTAGAAGTTTTTTCCTAATAGTATGACCATTTCAATGACTAAAATGCAGTTGCAAGGTATGAAAATGAAATTTCATAAAATTTTCTATTAACTCCAAGTAAAAATATCATCTACTTCAATAAGAATGCAAACAAGACTATAAACATTCGAATGACATCATGCGGTAAACAAGACCATAAACATAAAGTTAGAGGGCAGTGAAGAACAATATCTTTAAGATAATTAAAAACTAAGTAAAGAATAAATTATATGCAAGTAGAAATCAAGCATAGTAGCCAATTTACAACTAAAAAATAGGGTTTAATAAGGTTGACAAAGGGACTTCCTAATGTTCACAAATGAAGTAACTAAGGTTCACAAATGAAGTTTCGAAGATCCACTAAAGTAGTACCTAAGGTTCACTAAGATAGTACCTAAGGTTGATGAAGGTAGTACCCAAGGTTTAGTAACCACTATACCTAAGGTGAACCAATTGACCACCTTAATAAAACATAATGTCATTCTCAATTCTATGTGTAATTAAAGACGTTGTAAGTTCCATCTTGATTGAATACAACTTGTTGATCCTATGGTTGAAAAAGATAGTACCTAATGTTGATAAAGAAACTTCCTAATGTTCACAAATGAAGTAAATAATGTCCACAAATAAATTTTTGAGGCTTCACACAAGTAGTACCCAAGTCTAACTAAGGTAGTACCTAAGGTAGATTAAGATAGTTCATAAGGACTACTAAGGTACAGTCACGACTATATCAAAGGTTCACATAATGTCATGCTCTAATGTTCACAAATTAAGTAAGTAATGTCCACAAATGAAGTTTCGAGGCTTCACACAGGTAGTACCTAAGTGTAACTAAGGTAGTACCTAAGGTCGGTTAAGGTAGTACCTAAGGTAAATTAAGGTAGTACCTAAGGTACAATCATGACTATATCAAAGGTGCACATAATGTCATGCTCTAATGTTCACAAATCAAGTAAGTAACTTCCACAAATGAAGTTTTGAGGCTTCACATAGGTAGTACCCAAGTCTAACTAAGGTAGTACCTAAGGTTGGTTAATGTAGTACCTAAGGTAGATTCAGGTAATACCTAAGGTAGATTCAGGTAGTACCTAAGGGTTACTAAGGTAGTACCTAAGGTACAATCACCACTATATCAAAGGTGCACATAATGTCATGCTCTAATGTTAAAAAATGAAGTAAGTAATGTCCACAAATGAAGTTTCAAGGCTTCACATAGGTAGTACCCATAATTAACTAAAAGTTAGTACCTAAGGTCGATTAAGGTTGTACCTAAGGTAGATTAAGCTAGTATCTAAGGGTTACTAAGGTAGTACCTAAGGTATAGTCACCATTATATCAAAGGTGCACATAATGTCAAGCTTTAATGTTCACAAATGAAGTAATTAATGTCCATAAATGAAGTTTTGAGGCTTCACACAAGTAGTATCCATGTTTAATTAAGGTATTATCTTAGGTCAATTAAGGTAGTACATAAGGTTGATTAAGGTAGTGCATAAAGGTTGCTAAGTCTTATCTCAAGGGTTCTCCTAATCAGGTTTTGATGATAAAAAAACCATGGTTAAGTTACTAATTGGTTTGAATTGTAAAGAATCTCAGGTATTAATTTGGAAATTCATCAAATGACCTAATGGATACAAGATCAAGACGTTTGGAAGACCTTTAATCATAGGAAACAAATGTAAGATGAATGAATGGGTGAACTTAGGTTTTACATATCATTTCATGCATGTTTAGAAAACTTGGTTTATTATTTAAAGTTACAATTTCATTAAAACCCGAGTTTTATCAAATGTACCTTAGGCAAAAAATTTCAAAATTGGCATATTAATTTACCTAAAGACCTTGCCTAAGTGTTAGAAAAGAAAAGAACATAAAAAGATAGGTTTTCGGGGCCAAAAGGTTAAATCGGTCGAGGCACTGGGCCAACCGGCTCAATCGACTAGGGTACTAGTAGACCGGTTCCCCTTGCCCGATTGAGGTTTGGTCGAGGAATACTAAAAACACTCTCTCTCATCCAGTAACCTTCTCTTCCCGGTCGAGGTATCCTCCTTCCCGGTCAAGGTTCGGTTGAAGCAACGGTAACATGCCAAAGAATTAAATGCTCTAATGACTAGTGAATCGGTCGACCCCCAGCTCTACCAATTGAGACTGCTTTTTGTTTTTCTTGGCTCCCAAGGTTAGAAACCAATAAATTGAGAGCTCCACTTCATTTATGACATAGAGAACACTTGCATTTAATTGTCTACCCACTTGTTCTTATCTTAAAAGGTCTCATTTCTTTCTTGGTGCATTAAATCTTCACTTGCATATCTTTTAGTGCACCATTGTGAGTCATCCTAGCTTTGATTTATATTTGAGCCATTATTGAGCTAGGTTGAGAGAAGATCATTCTTGTAAATTGAGTGTTAGAGTCTTCAAGTGAGTTGAATCTTTAAGAGATTGTGTAAGAGCCTATTGGAGTCAGAATCCAAGTGTAAAGGAGATTAGAAGCTTGGTTGAA
This sequence comes from Vitis riparia, assembly GCF_004353265.1. Lineage (NCBI taxonomy): Eukaryota > Viridiplantae > Streptophyta > Magnoliopsida > Vitales > Vitaceae > Vitis > Vitis riparia. Next base: position 12,358,676 of record NC_048439.1, read on the forward strand.
ACTTCAAGTTAGTGGAACCCTCACTTGGTTAAGAGATTAAGGAGAGTGGACGTAGACAAGGAAGTGTCAAACCACTATAAAATCTGAGTTTGAACTCTCTAACTCTATCTCTTTATATTTGTTTCTATTGTGCTTGAATTTGTTATGTTGAAAAAGTTTTTGAAATACCTAATTCACCCATCTCTTGGGTGTTTTTCTCATTTAAGATTAGCTTTTATTTTCTCAATTGGTATCAGAGTTGGACCTCTTGTTTAAGACTTAATCGTCTAAGAGGAAATGGCTATTTCATCAAGCTTAGCTCACATTGAAAGTTTTGCAAAAAATAGAGCTTCATTTTTTATAGGAACTGACTATCCCTATTGGAAAACTAAAATGACTTGGTATTTACAATCAATCAATTTAGATGTATTAAACGTCATTGAAGATGGCCCAACTTTTCCTATAAAACTAGTTGATGGAGTCATGGTTCCAAAACCCAAGCAAGAATCAAATGAGCTTGATAGAAGAAATTTTCAATTAAATGCTAAGGTCGTTTTCACTTTGCAATGTGCTATGGATAGAAATTATATAATAGAATATGTCAATGCAAATCGGCTAAAGAAATTTGGAGATTGCTTGAAATAACTCATGAAGGAACAAATCAAGTGAAAGAGTCAGAAATCAATTTACTTGTTCATAGCTATGAATTGTTTTTTATGAAAGAAAATGAGACTATTGTTGAGATGATCACTAGGTTCCCCGACATTGTCAATGGTCTTAAAGCATTGGGAAAGACCTATAAGGAATCTGAAAAGGTGATGAAGATCTTGAGGTCACTCCCATCAAATTGGCATACAAAGGTCACTGCAATTCAAGAAGCAAAAGACTTGACCAAGCTACCTATGGAGGAGCTCATAGGGTCATTAATGACGTATGAGATCAATTATACAAAGAAACTACAAGAAGGTGAAGACAAAAAGAAGAAGAACATAACTCTCGAAGCTACAACTAAGGAAGAAGAAGAAGTTGAATAGGAAAAACAAAGTGAAGAAGAAGATGATCTAGCCCTCATCACAAGAAAGGTCAACAAATACATGAGGGGTGAAAGGTTTAGAGGAAGAAGGTTCACCTCTAGAAGAGAAGAATCCTCTAAAGAAGAAATGAGAAAGAAGTTGGGCAAACATGTGCTTCATGGCAATAGATGAACTTGATGAGGTAAACTCTAACTTTAGTGATGAAGACATGCATGATGTTTTTGAAGAATTTTATGAGGATTTTGAAAAACTTAGTTTGAAAAATATTTCTCTTAAAAAGAAAATTCAACAACTTGAAAAAGAACTTGAAGAAGTAAAAGAAAAATATTCTATTGTTGAAATTTCTAAAACTCATCTTGAAAAAGAAAATGAGATTTTGAGAAAGAAAAATGAATGGTTGACCTCCTCTCTTTCAATATTTTCTTGTGGAAAAAAATCTTTTGAAATGATTCTAGCTAGCCAAAAATGTGTTTTTGACAAACAAGGGCTAGGATTCAAATCTTAAAAAAATCAAAAGTATTTTAAAAACTATTTTGTAAAAGAATCAACAAGTGCAAGTCCATCCACTACTTGCAACTTTTGTTGAAGAAGAGGACACATTAGTAGTACACGTCCTTTAAGAAATGGTTCTCAAAAGAATTCAAATGCAAAAGCTAAAAAGGTTTGGATTGAAAAATCTAAGGTCACTAACCCTTAAGGTAAAAAGATATGGATACCTAAATCAATTTGAGTTTTATTTTGTAGGGTTCAAATAAGGATAAGTGGTTCTTGGATAGTGGATGCTCAAGACACATGATCGGAGATGAATCCAAGTTTTCTTTCCTTATAAAGAAAAATGGAGGATATGTTACCTTTAGAGACAATGCAAAAGGAAGAATCATTGGTCAAGACAACATTGGTAATGGAATATTCTATCTTATTGAAAGTGTTTTACTAGTAGATGATTTAAGACATAACCTTTTAAGCATTAGTTAACTTTTTGACAAAGGTTTTAAAGTGATTTTTGAAGCATCTCATTGCACCATCAAGGATATTCAAAATGATAAAACCATCTTCATGGGCCATAGATGTGATAATGTTTATGCTATAAATATTTCAAAATATGATGGCCATGATAGATGCTTTTCAAGCATGCATGATCAAAGTTGGTTGTGGCATAGGAGGTTGGGACATGCTAACATGGACCTCATTTCCAAACTCAACAAAGATGAACTTGTTAGAGGCCTTCCCAAAATAAATTTTCAAAAAGACAAAGTTTGTGAAGCTTCTCAAGTGGGAAAACAAATCAAAAACTCTTTCAAAAAAAAAAATTTATTTCCACATCTAGGCCTCTTGAGTTGTTGCATGGATTTATTTGGTCCCTCTAGAACACCAAGTCTTGGAGAAAAATCTTATGCATATGTTATTGTGGATGACTTCTTTAGATACACATGGGTCCTGTTTTTAAGTCAAAAGAATGAAACCTTTTATGAGTTTTCAAAGTTTTGCAATAAGGTTCAAAATGAAAAAGGCTTTACAATTACTTGTATAAGAAGTGATCATGGGAGAGAATTTGAAAATATTGATTTTGAAGAATATTGCAATGAGTATGGAATTAACCACAAATTTTCGATTCCTAGAACTCCTCAACAAAGTGGAGTAGTTGAAAGGAAAAATAGAACTCTTCAAGAAATGGCTAGAACCATGCTGAATGAAAACAATTTACCAAAATATTTTTGGATCGAAGCGGTTAACACTTCTTGTTATGTTTTAAATAGAATATTATTGAGGCCCATTATTAAGAAAACTCCCTATGAGCTTTGGAAAAACAGGAAACCCAACATTAGCTATTTCAAAGTCTTTGGGTGCAAATTTTTTATATTAAACACCAAAGACAATCTTGGAAAATATGATGCAAAATCGGATGTTAGAATTTTCCTTGGTTACTCAACTTCAAGTAAAGCTTTCAGAGTTTTTAACAAAAGAACCATGGTTGTAGAGGAGTCTATCCATGTTATTTTTTATGAATCTAATAATTCTCTCCAAGAAAGAGAGAGTTTTGATGATGATTTAAGTTTGGAGACCTCCATGGGAAAATTACAAATTGAAGATAAAAGGCAACAAGAAGAAATTGGAGAGGATCCCAAGAAAGAAGAATCACCATTGGCACTACCCTCTCCTCAACAAGTGCAAGGTGAACCAAGTCAAGACCTTCCTAAAGATTGGAAGTTTGTCATCAACCACCAACAAGATCAAATTATAGGTAATTCATCTAGTGGGATAAGAACTAGATCATTTCTTAGAAATATTTGCAATAATCTTGCTTTTATCTCTCAAATTGAGCCTAAAAATATAAATGATGCTTTAGTTGATGAAAATTGGATGATTGTTATACAAGATGAGTTAAATCAGTTTGGAAGAAGTGAAGTATGGGAATCAGTACCAAGACCTTCAAATCAAAGTGTTATTGGTACTAGATGGGTCTTTAGAAAATAAATGGATGAAAATGGCATAATTGTTAGAAATAAAGCAATATTGGTAGCCCAAGGTTTTAATCAAGAAGAAGGGATATATTATGAAGAAACCTTTGCCCTCGTAGCTAGGTTGGAAGCCATTAGGATGCTACTTGCCTTTGCATGTTTTAAAGACTTTGTTTTATATCAAATGGATGTGAAAAGTGCTTTTCTAAATGGCTTTATAAATGAAGAAGTATATGTTGAACAACCACCCAGTTTTCAAAATTTTAACTTTCCTAACCATGTTTTCAAACTTAAAAATGCATTATATGGTTTGAAACAAGCACCTAGAGCATGGTATGAAAGATTGAGTAAATTTCTTTTGAAAAGGGGTTTTAAAATGGGAAAAATTGACACAACTCTTTTCATAAAGACCAAAGAAAAGGATATGCTCTTAGTTCAAATATATGTTGATGATATTATTTTTGGAGCTACTAATGTCTCTCTTTGTGAAGAATTTTCTAAGTGCATGCATAGTGAGTTTGAAATGAGCATGATGGGAAAACTCAACTTCTTCCTTGGACTTCAAATTAAGCAACTAAAGGAAGGAACCTTCATCAATCAAGAAAAGTATATAAGAGATCTTCTCAAAAGGTTCAACATGGAAGAAGCCAAAACAATGAAGACTCCAATGAGCTCATCCATCAAGCTTGATAAGGATGAGAAAGGTAAATCCATTGACTCAACTATGTATAAAGGCATGATAGGTTCTTTGCTATATTTGACCGCTAGTAGACCTGACATTATGTATAGTGTATGCTTGTGTGCTAGATTTCAATCTTGTCCTAAAGAATCTCACTTAAGTGTCGTAAAACGAATTCTTAGATATTTGAAAAGGACAATGAACATAGGCTTATGGTATCCTAAGAGTGATAACTTTGAATTAATTGGATTTTCGGATGCTAATTTTACCAGTTGTAGGGTTGAAAGAAAAAACACTTGTGGCACTTGTCATTTCCTAGGACACTCACTTGTTACATGGCATAATAAGAAGCAAAATTCGATAGCTTTGTCAACAGTAGAAGCCGGATACATAGCAACCGGTTCATGTTATCCACAAATTCTTTGGATGAAACAAACACTTAGTGATTTTGATTTATCTTTCGAGCATGTTCCTATTAAATGTGATAATACAAGTGCCATAAATATATCAAAAAATCCTGTGCAACACTCTAAGACTAAACATATAGAGATTAGACATCATTTTCTTAGAGACCATGCACAAAAAGGTGACATAACACTTGAATTTGTAAGCACAAAGATCAACTTGCCGATATCTTTACAAAACCTTTGAGTGAAGAACAATTTGTTGATATTAGATTATAACTAGGGGTGATTTATTTATGATCTAATGATTGCTTAATGAATTGTTGATGAATATATCTTCTGATTGCATGAATTTCATGTCATATGCATCATATAGACATATACTTAGATAAATGGTCAAATTTTGACCAAATATCAAAATTCCCCTAGCATTGGTCATAAAAAATCTAGGTTTTCAAGTGAAAAGGGTAGGGAAAGGATAAAAAAAATGAGAAAATGCACAAAAGGTGAAAAGTCAAACCCGTTGACCGCATTGACTAGGTAGTCTACTGGACCAGGACTGGTCGACCGATTCGTCAAGACTGGGGATCTAAAGAGACTCATGCGAGTTGTTTTCTCCATTGTTCTCCTCCATTTCTTCAGGATTTTTCACATTTCAGCTTCTAGAGATCAGTTTAAGCAAGGTTTGGACCGATTGAAGGCTTTGGATTGGATTTTTGGGAGGATTGGAGGCTAGGGTTTCGGTTTTGGACTGCACTTTCTTCCTCCCGCGCACCACAACCAAGGTTTTATTCTTTCCTACGCACTTAGGGTTTTGGTTGTGAGTGCTTCTCTCTCTACCAGCCTCATCTCTTTTGTTTCTGTCATTCTCATGGATCCTAGGAGGGAGTTGGCTACCTCTAGGGCATAGGGCAAGCCCCTAATTGAGCTGTCTCAGCCCCCTCAGTTGGAGGCTCGTCAAAAGGCGAGCTTTGACATCGTCTTTTTCAGCTCCATGGAGGACTACTAACGGTACAAGCAAAAGTTTGCTTAGAAGAAAGTAGTTCCAGGGAGAAGTATCAATTTCTCCTAACTCCAACATTTTGGATTTGAGAAACTATTCAGTACGATGGGTTAGTTGCCTATGGTGACAGTTTCGAAGCTAATTTTTTCGACATTGGTGCGAGCGTTCTATTCAAGGGTGACATATGGCATTGGTGGCCCCATTTTTTCCACCATTAGAGGAGTCAAAATTCGGTTGGACTTGGAAAACATCTGCCTCATTTTCAATATTGATCCAGTTGGAATTAGGGTGTATGAGTCCAAGATTTGGTCCACTGTGTCGGGTTTGAAGCCTAAAGAGGTCATTCAAAGGATCTGCGGACTTGCAGATGCCTAGAGGATGGGCAAACCATCGGCCCATAGCTTGATCATGATTAGCAGAGTACTACACCACATAATTTGCTCTATCCTGCTACCACAAGGCGGACACCGAGACGAGGTCTCCTATTATGAGGCATTCCTCGTGGACTCTATTCTAACGAGGAGACGGATTCACTTGGGGTATTTGATGATGATGCACATGATCTCATGTTACGAGAGCATGACCTGTGTACTCCCCAATGGCCACTTCCTCACTAGAGTGTTCAAGGATGTCGGGGTTGATTTGAGCAGAGAGACAGATTTTGAGGCTCCCAACATTTATGATACATATGATGAGCAGTCTATGGGGTGGAAGAAATTTCCCCTATGGTTCTTGGATTAGGAGAGCAGAAAGACACCAGCACAGGCCAGGGGACAGGGACAGGTGCATCCCGGAGTAGAGGAGGAGGTTGAGATATGAGAGATGGAGGGTGGAGTAGACCCTCAGAGAGGCTTTTAGTAGAGAGAGCCCGAGCTTGACATTCCTTCACTCCAGTCAGAGGATGTTTAGTTTGAGGCCACATTTTCTGAGTCGATGATGTCTGAGCTGACTTACACAGGGGACCATCTTTTCAGCCATTATTCACTAAGCCTCCACACATAGAGATACCACCTCATCAGGCACTTCACACTCCTGATCATGTGCCTTAAATAGATCCATCTGCTTAGATTAGCTATCTCGGCACTCGCATGGAGGAGCTTACAGTAGTTAGTGATACTCGATTCTACTCTATGGAGGATCGCATGGATCAGTATTAGACTGGCTTCACCTCTCAGCTTGAGTATTTGTAGCAGAGATTTGAGAGTATGAAGGCTCGCATGGATCAACATTAGGCTACTTTTGAGCATCTCCAGTAGAGGATTGAGCACATTGAGGGTCGCCAGGAGAGTCGACATGAGGAGATGATGGCTTACCTATGCTCTGTGTTTCCATCTCGACCTCCTCAGCCTTGATTTCATAGAGACCCCCTTTGTTTCTTTTTTATATTGCCAAAAGAGGGAGAAATATTTAGGATCTAAGAGACTTACATGCATATCATTCTCATATCATTTGTTTGGATTGAATATATGATAGACTTATATGTTTCATGCATCTTTTGACTTAAATATGATATGCTATATGTTTCATGACTTACACTATTTCTTATTTAAAATTCATTATCTCTAGCATGTCTTGATTTTCTTGGTTTTAACTTCAAAAATTTTGATTGATTGATCCATGATTGGTTTGAGGGGAAAATTCTTCTTCTCCTAGATAACCAAGGTTTGTCATCATAAAAAATGGGAGATTGTTAGCCCAAGGGTTCTCCTAATCAAGTTATCATCAAACCACAATTAAGTTACTAATTGGTTTGAATTGTAAAGAATCTCAAGTATTAATTTGGAAATTCATCAAAGGACCTAATGGATACAAGATCAAGATGTTTGGAAGACATTAATCATACGAAACAAATGTAAGATGAATGCATGAGTGCACTTAGGTTTTACATATCATTTCATGCATGTTTGGAAAACTCAGTTTATTATTTAAAGTTACAATTTCATTAAAACCCGAGTTTTAACAACTTTACCTTGGTAAAAACTTTTCAAAATTGGCATATTAATTTACTTAAAGACATTGCCTAAGTGTTAGAAAAGAAAAGAACAAAAAAAGATAGGTTTTCGAGGCCAAAAGGTTGAACCGGTCAAGGCACTAGGCCAACCGGCTCAACCGGCCAGGGTACCGGTCGACTGGTTCCCCTTTCCCAATTGAGGTCCAATCAAGGAGTGCTAAAAACACTCTCTCTCATCCAGTAGCTTTCCCTTCCCGGTCGAGGTTTGGTTGAAGCAACGGTAACCTGCCAAAGCATTAAATGCTCAAACGACTAGTGAATCGGTCGATCCCAACTCGACTGGTTGAGGCTGCTTTTTGTTTTTCTTGGCTCCCAATGTTAGAAACCTATAAATTGAGAGCTCCACTTCATTCATGACATAGAGAACACTTGCATTTAATTGTCTACCCACTTGTTCTTATCTTAAAAGCTCTCATTTCTTTCTTGGTGCATTAAATCTTCACTTGCATATCTTTTTAATGCACCATTGTGAGTCATCCTAGCTTTGATTTGTATTTAAGCCATTATTGAGCTAGGTTGAGAGGAGATCATTCTTGTAAATTGAGTGTTAGAGCCTTCAAGTGAGTTGAATCTTGAAGAGATTGTGTAAGAACTCATTGGCGCCAAAATCCAAGTGTAAAGGAGATTAGAAGCTTGGTTGAAGCTTCAAGTTAGTGGAACCTTCAAGTTAGTGGAACCCTTACTCGGTTAGGAGACTGAGGAGAGTGGACGTAGACAAGGAAGTGTCGAACCACTATAAAATCTAAGTTTGAATTCTCTAACTCTATCTCTTTATATTTGTTTCTATTGTGCTTGAATTTGTTGTGTTGAAAAAGTTTTTGAAAAAACCAATTCACCCCTCTCTTGGGTGTTTTTCTCATTTAAGATTAACTTTTATTTTCTCACTAAGGTAGTACTTAAAGGTTACTAAGGTAGTACCTAAAGGTTACTAAATGTTCCAAAAACTCCAACCTACATTTTTCTTTCTTATCTACTTTCTTAGTAACCAAATGTAGCACTTCATCCTAAGAACACCCAATTAAAAGACAACTTCAATAGGCGCAATTGTGATTCTGATTTTGCTATAGCAAAGCGTAACTGAATGAAAGTTGAAATCCAAAATATTGGTTTCCTTAAAAAAATATATATCGTCTTCCTGTCATTCTGTTGCATTTTTCCCTAACCCCTACCTGAAATTTGAAAGTAATTAATTTTTATTTTTTGCAATTAGGCTCCAAACCAATAATTTTTTACTTTTTCCTCGTTACCCTCTTTCAACATTAGCATTAGTAATATCAACATGAACAACAATTAGTAAATTAGTTCAACATCAATGCTATTATTTGTGATGAAGAAATAAATAAAGTTACAACCCAATAAAACTAACCAGCATCATAGTAACGTCTTCCAATCTATGCTAACATTTGTAAGAAGTTATGACTACAGTATGAACTTGTAAAGTCATTCATATAAAAAAGAAAAAAAATTGAATGGAAAATTCATAAGGAATAGAAGCACTATGAGATTGTGAGATCAAGAACATAAGAGTTGTTCACTAACATGATAGCCATGCCAAAAGTATAGATACGAGGACAAATTGTGCCTCTATTATTGAGTTAACCTTCTAGAACATTACAAATGTGTCTTCCATCTTCAACAACCTCATCAGTAATGAAAAAAATGAGAGGCATCAGAAAGTAACGAAGTAAAAAAAAATTCTCTAAATTTAATTAACCTCAAAATGAAAATATTATTAGTTTAAGTTTCACTAGCAAAGATTTCACCAAAGAGGTTCAGGCTTTGAACATTGAGAGAGGTAACATTGAGAGGTGGAAGTGTTAGATCTGGAGGCGGCAAGGGAAAATGTGGCAACGAAAGTGAGGAAGAGGTGTTGCCTATGGTAGGTGTGATAGTGAGTAGGAAATAGACGATTTGAGGGGAATACTCGAGTTTCTTTCATTGAATTGACTATCTCAGGTCGGGGTTAGGGCAAAATGAGAGGAAGATGAGAAATCTTGTTTCGAAAATAGGAAAAATTGAAATGACACTCTGTTCGGGTGACGAGGAAGTAAAAAAAAAAGAGAGAAATGTTGTTTGGGAAATTTCAGACTGCAATAATGCAATGTGGATGCTGATATGGAGATTAGGTAAGGGCAAAGTGGGTATAAAAAGACCACTTAGCACCGAGTGCATAACAATCATATATTTTTCCATATTAATGGGGAAATCTTGGATTTCTAATTTTTAGGTTCTGAAAACCTTATTATCACCAAATGGGTGGCCCAAAACACAAGTTTTCCTAAAAGGTTTGTCCACAAACCATTCAGCCACCCTAGGAAGGGATGATACCCTTTGGTGTAGATCCAAATAGTTATTTACAAAAGGTAGTTCAAAAAACTTATCAAACCCATGTGCCAAGGCCAATAATCTCACTTACCAATCAATATAGCTATAATGAGCACTGAGCAGTACAAAAAGTCAATTGCATAAGTCTTTTCACTCTTTTCCCCATGTGCATTCATGTTTATATGTTTAGAGTTTTGCCAAAATGCTTTGGAGGGTTTTGGCTTTTGAAATATTCTAATTTCTCCTTCCCTAATTATTATTGATATTCAAATTTTCTGGTGGCAAAACTAATGCTTTTATATATATATATATATATACTATAGAAACCATTCCCATATTCCCATAATACACATAGACTTGAGTTGAATATAGAATTTAAATTGAGGATACATACAATTTTCTTTTTATTTAAATGTAAAATCCTGTAAATTACAATTACTACCCATCTTTTGCTCTTTTGTTACAATTAGGGATCGTAATTGGGTGGGTTTGACACGAGTCATCTCCATTCCATCATCGACACGTTTATTTATATCCATTCCTATCCCCACCTAAAAAACAAATTTAAATGTGATGAGGTAGGGTGGGAAGTATAGAAAATTCTCATATCCATCTCACTTCGTCCTATTTAACCTTTTTACTTTTGTTCAATTTTTTTTAAGTGTTTGTTTTTTTTTTTTTTTACTTATAAAACTTTAAATAATATTAAAAATAAATATAATTTATAAATTAATAAATATTATAATTTATTTTTATAAAAGTAATATTTTACATATGTTAAAAAATGAAAAATGAAGAAAAAATCAATTAAAATCAATTTTTATTTAATATTATATATAATTGGGATGTGATTGGAATGGGATAAAGTCAAATCCAAATCCATCCTAAACACGTCCTGAGTTCTAATTTTTTTTTTTTTTTTAACATATGCTAAAACCACTTACATATTTCTCAAACCCATCCTATTAGGAACAAGTATCCCAAAAAAAAACCGTCTTATTGTTATTTTTAGCCACAACATGCTTTGTTTTAGCCTTTCTATGAAAACAAATTGTGTCTTTTTTTTATTATTTGTTTAATTCAAAATGTTTTATATGGACAAAAACATCTTAATGTCAAATATTTCTTTAGAAAGAAGCCCAATTTAAAAGCCCTAGTTTTTGGTGGGTCGCCGATTTTAATCTCATAGCTCGTCACTTTCTCTCAAGTCCTTATATGGAATACTCCAACAACATAAATAATGATTAATTGTGGGATTAATTTAAAGAAAAAACAATGCACAACTTTTTAAAATAATTAAAAGGTGCATGGTTTGAATATTATAGAACTCATGCTCCAACAGAGAGAATTTTTTGAAATTGGTTGACCACTACTTTTGACAAAGGAAAAGTAGTTGAAACTTATCAAGAAAAAGATTTGTTGAGTGAGGATTTTAAAAGTTCAAAAGGCAAAGGTTAGGTAAAAACTTATCAAACCCATGTTCCAATGCCAATATATAATCTCAAAGGGAATCACTTTGGTGGGTCTTGATGGTCCATGTGAATTCATTTTTACATGATTGGAGTTTTGTCTAAATATTTTTGGAGGGTCTTGGCCTTCGAAATAATCTAGTTTCTCCTTTACCAATTATTTTCTATATTAAATTATTCTTGTGGCAGAATTAATTCTTTTGTAAATAACAAATGAGCACATGCATCAGTCAATTCAATAGAAGAATTAGCATCATAAAATAATACACACATACTTATTCATTGAGTGTTACAAAATAACAGGGATAGGCAATAAGAAAAAAAAAAAAAAAAAACAGAATGAGAACACACAAATTTAAGTGGAAAACCCTAGATTGGAAAAACCACTGATAGAGGAGAAGAAAATCTACTATATAAAAAATTGGTACAAAAAAAATGAGAGATAGAGAAAAACATAAACATAAACAATTAGTTTAATACTCTCCCTTAAGATGGAGAATGAATGTTATGAATTCTCATCTTGTTAAGAAGATAAGCAAAATGATTTAGATGGAGGTTTAGTTAGCAAGGTTGCAATCTGATGTTGTGAAGAGACATGTAGAATCTTCAGGTAACCAACTTCTACTTCCTCTCTCACTAGATGCATGACTGTCAATCTCAATGTGTTTAGTACGTTCATGAAACACGTGATTAGCTACTTGTTTCTTCTTGAATAACCAAAGAAAAGACTTTTGATACAAAAGGCAAAGGAGTCATCATCAAAATTTGAGCACAGGTTTCAGCATAGGACTTATTGAACCCCATGAGGAATTTCAAAGCATACTCCTATTATTGAAAATCCATCCACAGTTTTATTCCTCCACAATAGCAATCAGGCACAAGTTGATATTCATCCCAAAGAATTTTCAATTTGGTAAAATAGCCATGACATCAAGAGATTCTTGGTTAAAGGCAACAAGCTGCTTTTTGATTTGGAAAATTTGAGACCATTGCTTTGGTGAAAATGATCACAAAGATAGACATCCAGGTTTCAAAAGCACATTGTCTATGTATAATAGACCATCTGTTATTTATCTAGACATAACATTAAGAATCCGGGAAATTACCATGCTATTGTAACGAGTCCAAATGCTAAAGAGAAGATGATCATAGGTTGGTCGAGTGATACTTCCATCAACGAAACCGACTTTGTTCTTTATATTAAGAGCCATGAACATCGAACGCCTCCAAGTGTTGTAATTAGATCCAATTAAATGGTATGAAACCATAACTAGACCTGGATGATCACCATTGTGTAGATAAAAAGGACTTTCATAATCTTCCATTAATGACATATTTGATGAACGCACAACCTGACGACTATCATTGTTGACATTTTGGTTGCCTCCTCAAGCCATTAGATGAGAGAAAAGAGAAGAAATGGAAGAAAATGAGATAGCAGAGTAGAGAATAACTCTGATACCATAAATATATATATATATATATATATATATATATATATATATATATATATATATATATATATATATATATATAATAAAAGACTACAAGAAGAACTTTGTCAATTTTTTTTATCTAAACTGGGGAGAAAACAAGAAAGCTATATATCAGGAGCATGGTGATGGTTTGTAACTTGTAACTAGCTTGTAACAAATTTCTAACTCAGATATTAGCTTATCATAACAAGAAAAACAGAAACAGAAACAGAAACAGAAGCAATCAATTTAATACTGAGTGGTGTTTAAATGGTTATTTAAAATTATATGAACAACCCATAATTTCAATATCTTTCCCTTTTGAAGGTAAGATTGCATTATTCTTGGACCCTTGTTGCTGTCTGAATGATTAGTGTAATCCTGATTCAGATTTTTTCAGTCTTTGGTCATTTCCTTCTCAGGTAGTGATGACCCTTAAAGCTGGCATCGCCTCACAAACTCTTCTTGTCAGTTCTTCGTTAAGGTTATCATGTCTTCTAGAGCTTAACCCAATTAAGGCAGTTTTTAAATTTATTGAATCTGAAACATGAAATTAATCGACTTTTGTTTTATTTACTTTTTTTTTTTTTACTTTAAATCTATTGTTTATTTTATTTCAATTTTTTTTAATTTCTTTTTGGTTTTTCTTTCTATTTTATTTACTTTGCATTTTCTATCAAATTTTCTAGGAAACAAATATACCTTAGGGTTTTACCATTAGCATACACAATCCTTTAAACTTCATTATGTGTTAGCAAAAAAAATAATCTTTCTAGCACAAGAACAATTTCTTCGCACAAAAAAGGCTGATATAGGGACGTACATGTCATCCAGGGAGGGATCATAGGAGCCTAGACGTCTGATGTTGAGGAGAGAGCGCCGGAAAGATGGAACCACAAATAATGGCTTGCACTGGGCCATCTCAGCCCATGAAATTAACTAGGAACATACTAACTGAATATGTGTCAGCTATCCGATGATCGAATGTACAGCCCACCACGACTCCACATTTGAGCTCAATCACCTGTAATATTCCTTCATTTGTTTTATCACATAGAATAATAATGCCACAGCAATATCATGATGTGTCAGAGAGAGAGAGAGAAGTGTTACCTGCACACAGAGGACACCACGCGGCTTCTTAGGGACAAGCTTGCCTTCAATGCTGTCGTTAGGGTTATACAAGCTGAGGTCTTGTGGTTTTGCATCTGGGTAAGCCTCCATGAAATCTACCCCTCGGTTATTGCATAGAAGTTCAGGCTCACCCACTGAGTTACCAGCAACTTCCCCTGCAAAACCATGGTAGGGGACCAGTGCTTGGACCATGGCTTTCTTCAGAACCCCAACCATGGACCCAAAGGTAAGACATCACCTCTGTTAACACTCTGATGGGATTTTTTGTAACAGAAAAACACACTCACATCTACAGGAGGAAAAATCAAATCAAGGTTAGATAGGGGCTACCACAACCTCTTTCCCGGTTACAATTACAGTGAAGTCTCCTCCACCACACATGGTTTTCAGCTAAGAGGGATGGAGTGAAACGGAAAAATGGGAATGGTTTGTAGAGGGGATGAGGAGGAGTGGTGGATTTATAGGCGACTAGGTAGAAACCAAAGAGGTCTCTATGTGTAGATCCCACTTTGGCTTGTGATGGAAAGACTTTGGTGACTGAGAGCTAAGTCTTTTGTGTCCTTGGCATCAGTCATTGCCCATTGCTAGACGTGTTTCCTACTTTGATGTTGTCATAACTCACAAGCCTTGTGGAAAGATTGTGTTGTCTACGGATAAATTATTGTTAAATAGGATAACTTATATAATATATATATCAATTTCTTCAACAAAATAATTTCAAAATATCTATTACTACTTCTATCTTAGAATTTTTGCCAAACTTAACTCTAGTGCAATGGAGGTGATCATCATAATGAGAATCTAACATGAGTTAATTAATTTGTAATGATTAAAATTTAATCATCATCACATAACATCCGCGCGCGCATATGCATCAAGTTGTAGTTGCCAATGGGATAGAGATAAGATGTTGTAAATCGATATAAAAGGGTAGGCCTGATAAGGCTACCAGCAAGCTTACTATGGAAAATAAGAGAGGAAAATACCAGTTCCATATAATAGTAAAATGTTTTCATAATATTATATAATGAATAAAACTAAAAGAGGATGAGTTAGGTTTTAAGGCCTACCTCACCCCAAAAAGGAAAGAGTGAGGTAGCAACCTATCCTATACATGCTCTCTCAAAAACCATTACAAATGGAGTGAACCATTTGTAGTTTTTCTTTATTATCACAATAACAATAGTAAAAGTAACTAACTTAAAGAAAGTAACCTTACTTTATTAAAGCCTAAAACTACTAAACTATCTAAGTAATCATCAAAATGAGAAAAACGGAAAATAAAAATACAATTTGTATCTAAAAGCTTTTCAAAATTGATCTCCTTTAAGCCATGATAGACTATCTATTCTTTAGATTGAATGTGCATTTAATTATTTGCCAAATTAGGCTTACCTTTAAGGAGTATTTTCAATATGTTGAAGATGAGTTTGATGGTTGTCACCCCCTTCACTATTAGTGAATTCATTGTTAATGCACTCATGCACAATTCCATCAAAATTTTCAGATTTAAAATCTAATGTAATAGTAAGAAGGTTTGTCACATCAAGCTCATCACTATTTTCTGTTAAAGGTACATCTAAATGGATTGTTTCCTTATTATCATCAACCATATCATTTAACATATTAGTATTAGGCTCAAATTGATCCAAAACTTGAGTTGTTTGGTAGATGGATTCCTTGGAATTAACATTGTCCTTTTCCAACTCAATAATGATTGTTTTTGTTTCATTCATCATATTCACTTGGAGTTTTATATATTCTTTAAGCACAACCTTCGAACTCTTTTGATCTTGTCTAACCATGGAAAAATCAAAGAATGATGATGCACATAAAGAAGAGTAGAGATATCCTTCCTTGCTAGAGTATACATCAAAATTCTTTATTTCATTAATGTCTTCATAACTAGGCACATGAGTATCTTTTCCTACATTGGCCCATCCCTTCATTCTCAAATTGTTTAAAATTTGCACTTGTTTTCCAAAAAGAGGGAGGCTTATGTGAAGAATTATACTTAGAGCTAGAAGGAAAATTTTGCCAACTAGATTGATACCAAAATTAGAATGAGTTATGAAGTTACTAGAAAGCTGAGCATTGAAAGGTGAAGGAGGAATCTATGATATAGGCCTAGGATGACGGTAATCCCTCATCGTCTTGTAAACTAGTGCAGTCTTAGATGGTGTTCCAACATTATTGTAGTAACCAGTATTCTAGTTTTCCATTGTAGCATTCAAATTCTTTACTTCAGCATCCTAGCTTCAACAAAAATCTTAACACAAAATGAGTGAAATCCAATTGAAGAAAAAATATATATAAAAATAAAAACCTAATCTAATCTAATAGCAAACAATTAATTTTCAAACTAAAAACAACTAAACAACGTCGATCCCTGACAACAACACCATTTTCTTGACCGCAAATCTCTGTTGTAAATAAAATACTAAAGCCTAAATACATAATAACTCTAGCCAAGAAAAACCAAAGATAGAGTTACCATGGCTTTGTAGTATTACGGGTTATCGTCCTCTAAGATCAGCTCTAATATGTTTATTTGTTCTTATATTCAAAGGATTAATTATTTACTAAAGGTAAAAAATATCTAATTCAAATAAATCAGAATAAAATAAGGATGAAAATTTCCTAAATAAGTCTACTTAAATTATAGAATAATTATTGATTTTTAATTCAATTAATTAAGATGGGGGTCCACAATCCAACTTTGAGTATACCTTTAGGCGAAACAAGGGTATATAATTTAATAGTCTTAAGGTAATCAAAGTGCATGGTCTAACGACATCAACCTGAGTTCTATACCTCAGAGTTGATCCGTATCCTAACTTTTAATATTTTATTCCATTGAATTACCTAATAGATGAATGGACATGAAATCTAGGTTTAGGTCTAAAGTTTTAGGCTTTTACCACTCTGTGTAGATTTGCCTTAAGGTAGAAAACAATGACAAAACCTTTAATAATTAGAGATCAAGAATTACCAAGAATCTCTAGTATCAAGAAATATGTGATTAAATCGTCCCCTAAGTCAAACTAACTTTAGAGGGTATTTTGATCTCAATACTAGTGCCCTAACCTTTCATTCATTTCATTATTAATTTGATTTCACCCATTGTTTCCCGTTGAATCTAACCCTAGATTTTCATGTTTCACCCCAAGATGGCTTTTAGCCTCTTATGGGCATGTCCTTACATACATAAGCCACAAAAGAGTAAGAAAGAACCATTCTTGATTTCAAAGAAATTAGAAACAAGAATTTATTCAATAATAAAGAGAAGAAAGAAAACAAACCTAGAAAAACCTTCAAGGTCTTCTTCTCTTCTCTCCAAGAATTGTCAAGCCATCTCTACTCCTAAAAAAAAATCCAAATGTCCCTAGAAAACCTAAATATTGAGTTTTTATAGTTTTCACCAAAAAACCTAACACGTGGCATGTTCCTATTGGTCACCTATTTTACAAATAATTACCTAAAATGACAAAAAATAATAAAATTATGATTTCTAGTCGTGTTGTGCCCATTTAGGGGGGATGAAGTGCCCAACATGCAATTCCCGAAGTAGAGGAGGCAGAATATCAATGTGGTAGTGTGTGAATTCGTAATTGGGGTCATTTCAAATTGGATATCAAATTCATAAGTTAAATTTTGAAATCATTTTGAAATGGTCATTCAACTCTGCATAGTTATCTTCAAATGGTTATAACTTCTTCGTTTCAGCTTTGATTTGCTCACAATTTGAAGCATTGGGTTTCTGACTTTTAAAGCTTCGAAAAAATAAAAGCTTGCTTAAAATAGACTTCGTAAAGTGCTCAAAATTTCACTTCAAAGTCAGATTACATGTTGCCACCAAATTTTGCATTCCAAATTTCCATTCAACTCGATGACTTTGTTTCATGCCTCATTATCCATGTTCGCTTGCCTTTCCTTATTGTCCATGAGTCTTGACTCACCCAATTTCCTTATTTAAACCCTTTCTTGTTCTTTTAAAATCTAAAGTGATTCAACTTGCACTTTTTCTTTCCTTAAAATTGAGATAAATCTCTAAAATGCAGGTTAAACTCATGGTTAAGTCCTTAACAACAATTCTGATCAAGTCAGATGATTTAAGTGTCTTATGGTGCATAAATCATATCGAATATGTGCCATTAGAGCACATATTTTTGGCTCCAATCACTCATGTAGGAAGGCATTCTTAACCTTCACCTTCACCTTCCTCATTGTCCACCTCAAGGTCACTACTGGTTAAAGGATTAATTTGATTGTAGTATGCTTTATAAGTGGGTTGAAGTCTCTCTAAAGTCTAGACATGGTATTTGAGAGAATCCTTGAGCAACTAATCACGCTTTGTATTTATCTATGGTTTCATCTTCCTTCAACTTTGTTTTAAACACCCATTTTGAACCCACAACATTGATTTGCTTTGAAGGCATATGAACCACATTCCCTGCATGACTTTGGGTTAAGGCCTTGATCTCCTCTTGACAATTTCAAACCAATGTAAATTTTTAATGCAGTAAGATATGTTTTTGGTTCACTCATGTTACTTCTTGTGGAAGCAAAGGGGGCCATTTGAGACTTCAGACTTGGGTTATTATTAAGCTTACTTCTAGTGATCATGTGAGTTTCCTGGTTGTCTTTCTACTACTTCTAATTAAGGATGACATACATTAACAATGAGTTGCTTATTGATATATTTTGAGGAGATGGATTCAACATACTCATTTGTTTGCCATTTTTTTTTAGGAAAATAGAGATTAAAACTAGGTGCTTGATAATATAAGGAAAATTACCAACAACGACTATATTGTAGTCATTATTAAATTCAGTAAGGGAGAGCATTCCAGTAGGATTTATGCTTGACACTTCTGTATTTTGGCCTATCCTATAGCTCGTGAATATGTTTCCTTCATCACTAAATTATTTTCCTTGTGTGGGTGTGTTTTTAGAAATAGTTTTGACTTCAACTGGATTATAAGTGGCACATGGGTTATGGTTGTACTTCATGTCTTAGATGACAGATTTACTTGGTTGGTTGGTTGGTTGGTTGGTTATGTTCTCCTTCCAAGGCTTGTTTTGTTGATTTTTTTTTTTGGAGTCTCACATTGTGTATCCAAAGTTAACAACGAGACCATTTCTATCGGAATATGTAAATGATTGTCCTTGACAAAAAGGTTAGCATAAGGAAAGAAATTTTCATTGAAGACAACATGACGAGATATGTGTACTCCTTCAGTTGAAGGATACAAGCATCTATAGCCCTTGTGTAGCGAGCTATATCTAATAAAGACACATGGATATGCCTTAAGTTGAGAATTTATTTTTCTTGTAGTCTCTAATATATAGAAAACACTAGCGGCCAAAAATTCTTAAGCTTCTATATTTTGTATATAGAAGGTAACACTTTTAAAGATAAATAATATATATTTTACCAAGATAGCCTTTTTTACTTTAGGAAACATTTTTAATAAAAGGAGTTATTTCAAACATGACATAAAAAATGATTCAAATTAGGCATGATTTCATGAATCCCCGGAATTTAAAATCTCACATAAAAATCAAACAATTTTTAGCATATCCCTATAGTTGATGTGTCCTAGCCTCCTATACCAAAGCTCTGTAGTGTTTACCTTGGTGCTACTACATAGCAGAGAGGTATTAGGACTAAGATTATCATATAGTAGTTATCCATAGTCCTCTGCCCAATGTAGGCTAACTTGTTAGGATTGAGCCCTTAAAAACAAAACATGATGTAACAAAATCAAACTTGATTGTCTCCTTGCTATCCCTTTTTATGCATTGACATTAATTTGAGTATTCGGTCCATATTCTTACATTGTACATGACTTGGGTGCATTAAGAGTTGCATAGAAGATACAAATAATGGGTTCCTTGTGATTAAATAAGTTGTCTACAATCAGTTCATAGATTTGGGCAATCCAATAGAGGTTGTAGTGCACCACCTCCTAATTGGAGGGATGACTTGTCTTAACCATTAGGATGAGTTTCTCATAGTGAGGGTACTAGTATATGTGATGCACACTAGATAGTACTTATGGTAAATCATGACATAAGGTTATCAGTTGTCATGATTCACTAAGCTAATATATTGTATGGACTCTCAACCTTGAGAGGATATTGAGTCTATGTTAAAATCAATAGGAGGCTTTGACCTATGGGTGAGACATTAAAGTGGTCATATATCTTTATGAATTGGGTCACTAGTGATGAAGGTTGATATATGTCAACAGATATTCTTAATAGAGGCACCATGATATCTCATGGGATTGAGACAGTATGTCCTCTTAGGTGATCCAAAGGATATATAATCATGAAATCTATGGCCACAACAATTCCTTTAGTAGAATTTAACATATGCTTCTTGGAGTTACATTATGTCAATTGATCACATAATAAGTGAGATCTATAACTAAAGGATTTGAGAGGTAATCTTGATAGGTAATAACACTACCTTGTTAAATTATGGACACCAGTTCATAAGGGGTCTGCATGTAATGGATAGTAAGTCATGGACCCCGAGCTTTGTCTCGTTGTTATTTACATAGGGTATTAGAGTGTAGTTGGTTCTCTATAATGGGATGGTGAATTAACTTCAAAATTAGATTTTGAGGGAGCGAGTACTCCTATTGGATCTAGTGGTCCCCACTTTGAGCTCATATACCATGATGACATAGTTTATGAGGGTTGAATTAGCTCTTGATTCACTCTTGTGCATAAGGGTATTTTGGTAATTATGTAAGGTTACATAGGGGATAGTGAATAAGGTCTCTAGATTGGGCTAATTAATTAATAAGATGACTCTATGTGGTTAATTAATCAATTAAGACTTGTTTTGAGCTAGATTTAGTAACCCAAGCCCATGTAGGCTTAAGTCATTTAAGCCCAATAGGAGAACCTATAAATACTGCTTTATAGGTTTAGGGTTTCTCAATGATTTTTGTTTAGTCATCTTCCACCTCCAAAAAGAAAGGTTAAGATTCTAACCTTCCATAGTCCACTATTTGGAGTGTCATGGACATGATTCAACTCATTGGGTGAAAGAATTTGGGTGTATGAGACTTTCAGAGTATTCAAGCACATTTTTTACCACAAAAAAACTAGTTGGGAACATCTAGATCTAGGTATGAGTTTCAAATCTCTAGATACTTATTATTTCATGGTTTTTAAAGCCATTATTTTTTATTGCATTAGATATAAAGATCCCTAAAGATAAATGCACGCACCCTATGAGATCTAGGGAATGGAAATGGAGTAATTCAAGGTTCCCAACATAATTCTCCTCTCTCATCTAAGATCTCACATTCATTTTAGGAAAATTTAAAACTATGATCACTACTACAAATCCAACTAATTAATGCTAATCATATTTGCTTTCAATTTCTCAGTAAAAAAGACTTCATTTAGTTCAGAGTATCATCAAGCCCCTACCCCTAATTTAGACTACGCTCTTATCATCAAAGGTAACATTACCGCCATTGGACTTAAAAAATTATAAAGAATTATCTCTAATCATATACCTAGAGTATTTACTATAAAAGTACTCACTAGGTGCCCTAGCCCTAGGTGTCATAATGCACCATTACACGTAAGTTGGTTTTTCTTACCTAAACTTTTTTATTCTTAGAAGATATGGCTACTTAACTTTTCTTTTGCCTAGGCTGAGTGTGAGACTTCTCATTTTCCTGATGTTAGAATAATTTAGAAACCTATTCACATGTGATTGAAATCTATTAAAGAGTTTACCATATCACCTACTTTGAGTGTGTCCTAACTTGTTACAAAAGGTGTAATTAGGAGTAGTACTAGAGGAGGCTTCCAAGAATAGAGAATCCTCCTTAGCTTTGACAAAGGTTGTTTTTTTATTGGAGAGGGTTTCAACTTTATTCCCATAGTTTATGCCACTTTTATCTTCGGTAAACTTGCCTTTACTAAGGATTTGATTTAATACCTCAATCCCTAGATGAAAATTTTCATTTTTTAAGGCTAAGTTTTTTTCTCAATCTCTCAATTTCTAGAATTAGGGATTTATTTTTTGCAAGTATATGATTACACTCATTTTATAGAAATCTTACATTTTCTAAGATTTTATTTATTTATTTTAAAGGTAAATATTTTATTAACCAAATTAGCAGCCTTATACTTAATTGAATCATTAACAGAACATATCTTCATGATCTATTATTCACGTTTAAGCTCTCTTCTTTATTTTTCAAACTCTCCTCAAGTAGGGCTTGGCATACTTATTCTAAACTATCAAACCCACATTTTGAGTACTTCGATATCATTTTAAGGATCAAAGTCACAATTGATAGATGCAACAAATGCAAGATAATAGTCATTTTTCTCATACCTATTGTCTTTGAAGTTTGAGGATTCCCCATCATTTGAATCAATGTTACTCCAAGTAACCCAAATATCTTTCTTAATATCCTTGGGACTATAACAATAGGTAGCTATGTGTCATAGCCCTCCATAGTTAAAGCATTTGACTTTCTTACCCTTGGATGAGACTTTTTCCATGCCTTTAAGTGAATTGGAAATTCTCTTTCCATTTTTTGAGTTTTCTTTTTGAAAATTCCTTTTAAGGGTCCTCACAGTATTTTAATTTTTTTTTTTAATTTTTAATTTTAATTTTATTTTTTGTTATCAAGGCTACATCATCAAAAGTCAAAATATTTTCATGATAGGAAGTGTCATTCCGTATGTCCATAGGGAACCAACAAGTTGAATCAACCCTTAAAGACTCAATGTCTTGGCTTTCTTCCATAGTTGTAAACTTAGGTCTAAATCTCTCAAGAAGAGATCTCATAATTCTTCTAACAGCATTTGTTTTAAGAATATTTTTTTCTCTTAGTTTAAAAATAGAATTGAATATATCACTTAATTTTGAATAGAAAAAAAAAAAAAAAATATATATATATATATTCTCTTACATTCATATGCTCTCAAATTAGTGACCATTTGTATCTTAGACAACTTTGCTACTGAAGCACCCTCATGCATGACTAAGAGAATGTCCCAAGCTTCTTTAGCATGTTTGCACGTGATGTTTTACCAAACTTATTAAGACTCACCTCATTAAATATGTTATAGAGAGCCTAAGCATTTGCCTCATTGAGCTTATTGTCCACACTAGCCTTTTGGTGAGGATAGTTGTTGCCATCAAAATAGGGTGAATTGTTTATGGACGATCCAACTATTTGTTGTTCCATGATCTAAGATCTTAGCAAGATTGAAAAAAATTTAAAATAATATTTTTCTACTCTAATACCAATTGAAAAATTAAAATCTTATATCATGGAACTACCAAGAGAGTGGGCAAGGGGATGAATAGGCAATCTTTTATTGATTAGCCCAAAGATTACAATTTTTTACATTTTAAAGAATTCTTTAATCAAATTAATAGTTATTCAGTAATTTAAAAACTCCAATCACATAAGAGACAATATATGTGGAAAACCACAAACCCTCCTAATGACTTTACATGAGGTTAGAGATCACAACTCTAAAATCCACTAATTATGAGAAATTAGAAACATAGAATTATCTAGTAATCATTACTGTTTGAGACTTACACTCTAGTACCTACACCTAACCTCACATCTGCAACGTAACATGTCCATTCTCCTTAGTGGACTTTTCAATCTAGAGGGGATGCAATTCTCTACCACAAACCTAAGAACAAGAGTGAACAAGTTTGAGAGTTTTAGGTTACCACAAGGAGTAATAACTTTTAGGCTTAGGGCATATCAAGAACAAGTAGTAGTGTATAAGACATACATGAATTTGCAAAAGATGTAAATTAGAATTTTTGCAGACTTTCAAATTGGGCAGTTCAAACCTCGAACACTTGAACACCTTTTAAGTGTGCCTGAGCGACTGACTAGAGCACTTCGGTGCTCGATCCTAAAATCCTAATTTTCAATTAAGGTCAATTTTGAATTTTCTAATGTTCACTTGATGTCATTTTAAAGGTTATTATCCTTTTCATAACTCACAATACTTGTGCTATTCTAAGTTGATTTTATAGCAACCTTGAGTTTTGATTATTTATAAGCCTGTGTGTGTTATTTAAATCTAATTTA